>NC_141295.1:18429154-18461654 GCF_037954325.1 Fistularia commersonii
CAGAGAATAGCGGTGAGAACACGGCCGCGGATCCTCTGGAAGTTCACAAGCAATTTCCCACTGCTTTCTTCTCTTGTCCCTTGGAAAGCTGTGTAGCTTAGCATCAGTCCCTCTGCTTGCCTTGGACTGGAAACTGCACCCAGAAGCAGCACAATGTGGCTTTATTAGCGAAAACTGTACTGTAACTAGCTAAAGCTAACACTAGCGTAAAGCCGAAGTTAGCACGAGCAACCTCCATACGTCATCAAGCTAGCGTGCATTGCGCTAGTAAAACTGGCAGCACCCCTGGGTTAGAATGTGTTGTAAAATTGCAATTTTTAAAGAAATAATTTTTTTGAACAACACGTTCTAGTCAAAGACAAATTATTCCTCTCTTGAATTTCATAAAGAGACAAGACGACGTTTCATAAAAAATCCAGATAACGGATGCCGTTGTGATGCTAATCAATATATCACTAACAACCCCCGCTAATATGTGTGTATGTGTGTGTGTGTGCGTGTGTTACTAACAGGCCGTTCTGACGCTGAGCGCTCTGCGACGCTACCTATCCGGCGCCAACACAAACCTGTTCACATGGCAACACCTGGACCCCGTTCCCAGCAGCCACGCTCGGGCCACGCCGTACCCCATCACCAACGGCGCCACCATCGTGACCACCAACCCGTACCAGGCGCCGCCCTTCACCGAGACCCTGGACCCCCAAAAACTCACCCAGCAGAGACCCATGGCCCCGGCCTTCTAAGCCCGCGCACCACGGCGGGAACCTTTTGCCTTTCTGTGCATTTTTTCGGGGTGGGTGGGGGGAAGGGGATCCGGGTCACGCCGCCGGCTCAAGTAGTTAGCTCGTAAACACACACACACACACAGCTGCACTCGACATGTATATACACTTGGAAAACACAAACACACACGCACAGCTAAGCTGCATGTTCATGTGTCGAGGTGCAGATTAACATAGATGTAGATCAGCGTTGACGCTCTTTCTGCCCCCCGCGGAGGAAAGAAGGATACCGACGCTCCACTCATCTGTTTTGCTCTTATTCGGCCCGGCCGCTCGCTAGCCGGCCGCGCCGGCCGCTCGTTTCCTATTGGCTGACGTCGAAACTAGGCGCGCGTCTTCGGGCGAAGGGTTTGAAACGCCTTCCTGGCAGGGAAACACGGCCGGGACAGCTTGATGCATTCTGAATGCTATAGTGTTTCAGTGTGAAATATTTATGTGATTAAATATTTTATTGTGATATGCCGAAGTGTTATAATGAAAAATTTAAAAAAATAAAACCTAGCGAGCGCCGCCTGCAAACCAGCTTCTCCGCATGGTCTTTAAATGACTCTTTCCAACACGGTACGGCGCGTTCGGCGCGTCGAACCCGGTTTTATTTTTCAAAAAAATTTTTAAAAAGTCGACATGGTCAAACAAGGTCAGACAGGAAGTGGTTTTATTCCAACACTGTCCAATCTGCAGGTGAGCGCACGCACATCACGCCGTCCCTCCGCTGCAGAATCGACTCTTCGTCCTCGCCATCGCTCTCCGTCACGGGCGGCGCCGCGCCCACATTCAAAAACGTAAAAAGTCCCAGTCGTCGCTGCCGTGTTAACAAAATATACTCTGCGAAAAGGTCTGCACGCCGTTTTTTTTGTTTTGTTTTTGTTTTTTCTTTTGGTCCCCCTTGAATTAAGCCCTTCTGGCGCCGGGCTCCAGGCAGCAGGGGGCAGCCTAGCCTAGCCTAGCGCCGCAGACCTCCGCTCACAAGCTCGCGCCTCACCTGCGCCTGAACTAGCTCTACCCTGAGAAGACTAAAGACGGGGGTGAAGGGGTGAGAGTGTGCCGGGGAAGCGAGGTAGAGAAGACTAAACCCTAAGTCACGATACACCTTCTCAAAGTGGGAGGTCAAGAGGTCAAAAATAAAAAAGATGTCGCGGTCATGAGCTGGAAAAATTAAAAAAAAAAGGGTCATCGTGAAGATTCGCCGGTGTTTTCCGGAACCGGACGAGTGCGGAAGATTAATTTTTAGTTAAATATTCATGAGCCGCCGCTTGTCGTACTCCCGACCCGGCGTGGAGACGCGAGGAAAGCGGTGAGGGCGGGCGAGCAAGCAGAGGGAAGGCCGGCGTTTGAGTAAATAGGGGCCGTGGAGCGACTACTGTGTGCTACCTAAAGCTAGGACTGATCCCGGATCAGTGAAGCCGTGAAGCCGGTGTTCACACGCAGTCTGAAGGAGTTCACCTCGGGAACCCCGGGGAAAATCTGGCGATCGGGACGTCGCCGACAGAAACCCCATCCCTTCCCGTTAAAGGCGTCCGTCCCGCCTGGGATGGCGGTTCCCGCGTGGCGGCGGCGGCGGCGGCGGCACGTCGGGCGCCTTTTCAGCTCAGAAAAAAAAAAAGCATCCGTCCGCCGCGGCCGTCTAGTCGTCCGCCGAGCCGCCGTCCGGCTGACCCGGAGGGAGGGTCGTGGCGTCGAAGGAAAGAGTCCGCCGTCTCAGCTCCACGCTGCTGTCCATCAGCTGGGTCGCCATGGTAACCGGCTCCTCTCCCGGAGGGGGACTCATCCTCCGCTTCCAGTTCCTGCCGGAAACCGGCGACACCGAGTGGCTGAGGCGTCCCCGGGCCTCCTCGCCGCCGGGGCCCAGGTGCCTGCTCCTGTGCGGGGAGTTCGCCGCGTGAGCGGAAGTGTTAATGGCGCTGACTTCCTCGTCGGCGGCGTCCGACGGCGGGCCGGGGGCCGACGCGCCGGCGGGTTCCCCGCCCGGCACCTGCAGGCTCTGCCGGCTGACCTCCGGCTCCGGCGGCGGCGGCGGCGGCGGCGGGTCACGGCCGGCCTCCGCAGGTGTGCGTTCCTGACCGGCGCCTTCGCCGCGGCTCCGGCACGAGATGACCCTCTGCGGCTGCGTGGACAGCAGGGTGTGCACGCTGCACGAGCGCTGCCGCTGCGGCGTGCAGGAAGCGGACGGCAAGGACAGGTGAGGCTCTGCTGAGAGGTCCTCCGCTGAGCTGCTCTGGTCCAGGGAATCGCAACGGACGGCCTCCTGTACAAACACACACACACACACACACACACGCATACACACACATACACACACAGATGAAAACACTATCTATTTACTTACCCATTGCACTCTTTAATCAGTTATCAGCTTTAAATGTTTCTTGGTTTATTAAGATGAGATGAGATGAGAACAACTTTATTAATCCCGAAGGAAATTGTTGTGCCAGAGTTTCAAGTAAAAAACGTAACAGTAATAGATAATAGTAGGAAGGAGGAAGAATAAGAAATATAAGGAAATATGAAATATGAATTGTCTTAGCTATAAGAAATATAATGAAATATGAATTGTCTTAACCATTATTATTATTTTTATTATTTTTATTTTTATATTTTATTACATATTTTTATTTTTTATATTTTTATATTTATATATATTTATATATCTATCTATATATTTATTGTATTTTATTTTTATATTTTATTTATTTTAATATTTTTATTTATTTATTATTTTTATTTAGTATTATTTTTTATCTGTCTTCTTACTTAACGTATTTCTTATCAGTGTTTTTTAATGTTGATCAATTTGTTTACATTTGATTTATTCATGTTTTCTCTTATTTTATTTTCTATGTGTTTTTATTGTTCATTTTTTTATCAATATTTTTTATTATCTATTTCTATATCAGTCAGTCCTTCAATGAGTAGAATTATTTTTTAAGTGTTTATTCATCTATTTACGTATATGGTTATTTGATTACGATATATATATTAAGAGCCTTTTTAGTATTTTTTAACGTTTGTCTCAAGTTCATCTATTTTTATTTATTTATCTTGCTTTTTTACTTGTTAGCTGTTTTTCTATGTTTCAATGTATTTTTCAATATTATCATTTATTTATCTATGTATCAATTTTCTTACCAATTTCATATATTTCTTATCACTGTTTTTAATGTTTATCAATGTACTTACATTTTATGATTTAACTATGTATTCTCTTATTTTAGTTTCTGTTATTTTAATGTTTGTCTTTTATCAATTGTCTTGTATTTCTTTATATATTATTCATATATTCAGTCAGATCTTCAGTTAGTATGATTATTTTTAAAATGTTGTCTATTCATGATCTATTTATCTATATTTATTTTCTTGCTGTACATATCAACAGTATTTTTATTTTATTACCATTTGTCTCATGTTTGTGTATTTTTATTTTCTAATATCTTTTTTTTACAATACAAATATTTCCCTATTTTCTATATTTTTATTACACACACACATATATATATATATGTATACATATATATATACCCTTATTGTATTTTCTATCAGTTCTTATTATTGATGTATATGTTATTATTATATTCCGTTCTGTGAGTAAAATTATTTTTTCATGTTTATCTATTCATAATGTATTTATCTATAGGTTTATTACTTATTTAATTATTTATCAATTTTAGCACAATTTGACTATTAATTACTGGTGTTTACTCACGTAAATGTTTATCTAATTTATTTCATTTATGTTTACGATTTATCAATGTATTTATTTCTTTATTTATGCATTTATTTATCTATTCATGTCTATCTGTCAACTTACTGTATTTACCATCAATCCTTTGCTTATTTCAAATGTTTATCTTATATTTTCTCATCAATGTTTATCCATTTATATTCACTCATTGTACTTATTATCAGTATTACTGTATTTCAAATATTTATCCAATTCTCATCTTTTTTTATTTCATTTTTGTTCATTTATTTATGCATTCATTATTTGTTTTCCATCCATTCTTCCAATCACTCAGCCATTTATAAATTATATTTAAAGTGTGTTAAATGCCTTTATATTTATTATGTGTATATTATTATCAATTAAAAGTTTTGAACTCTCGTTTTTTTATTCAAAATTTTGTTTTTTATTATTGGTTTGGCCAACCGAGGGATCTCTATGCTAAGAAATCTGCCTTTCTGTTTTTTGTTTTTTTTTCTGGTACTTGACCTCTGACCTGCAGCAGAGGTCCACTCCGATCCCCCGCGGGTCAGCGTGGGCTTTCAAAGGTGTATCGACAGCGATGCCGCGCTCACACTCGCAGCTCATGAGGAAAGATCAATGAAGATCAATGAAATCCACAGGGAATCCACAGGATTCCCCGTGGATTTCAACCTGACCTGCGTCTGCACGCCGCCCGCCATTCATGCATTCATTGCAATAATGTTTCTCCCTAACAGAACTTAAAGCACCCATAAAGGACCGGGGACTGTAGATTCATTCATCCATCCATCCAGGGTTGCGGGGGGGGGGGGGGGGGGGGCTATTCTAAAATTGTAAATTGTAATAATTTATCTGTATATATATTCATAACTGTGCAATATTTTTTTCATACTCTTCACTTGGCACTTAAGAAACTTTATAGTCTTCACTTGTATTTCTTATCCCCCCCTTTTTTTTTTAATATATTAAATGCATTTTTTTTTATTTTTTTTTTTCTACTATTATTTATTATTGTTATGTTTTTCTTGTAACTCTGGCACAACAATTTCCTTCGGGATAAATAAAGTTGTTCTTATTCTTATTCTTCATAGAGAGACAAACAACCATTCGCTCATTCACTCATGTCGTGTCAAGAAAAACAATCATTCACCCTCTCATTCACACAAGATATAAAAACATACAACGGAAGACGTTCAACCCTTTCATTCACATAATCACGCAGAGACATTTACTCATTTATTCACTCATCACATGGAGACAAAGAATCATTCACCCTCTCATTCATGTCATATAGAGACACGCAACCGTTCACTCATTCATTCACTCCTCATATGCAAACATACAACTATTCACCCTTTCATTCATTCAAAATACGGAGAAAATCATTCACCCTTCACATTCAACCATTCACTCTCTAAGTCGGTCATTCATTCACTTGTCATATTTATATATCGTCCCGCTATTCATTCATTAATCATACGTCACACACACATGCAAGCCCTCTCATTTGCAGGGTCTCCATGAAGCTCCTGCAGGTATTTGGACTGTTTGAGGAACCCGGAGAACCTTTAGGAACCCCAACGCAGACACACAGGAAGGCATCCAATCAGGGAGCTCGTTGCTGCGAGGTGGAGCTGTGAAGCCTCTGCCTGATCGTCAGCCGCGAACCCTGATTTCCCTTTTAAATTCCCTTAAAACCCTTTAAAGTCATTAAATAAAGCAGTCTTGTGATTTCAGTTCCTCAAAGAAGCTCTGCTGCTTTGAGCTCCCTCCATCCCTCCATCCCTCCATCCCTCCATCCCTCCATCCCTCCATCGCCCCCTCGTCCCGCCGAGTGTAACTCATGCATTTTGATCGACCCGAGGAAAACCTGAATATAAAACAGGTTCAATTAAAGATCACATCAGGACTCTTAAGTGGTTGGAGATGATTTAATGGGAAACATCTCAGGGGGACGAGGCGGATTTGGGATGCACGACCGGTGAAAATAACCGGGGCCGGTTAAGAAAGAAATTTAATTTAAATCTAAATATTCATGTCGGGAAAATAAAGAATTTGGTGGATTATCTCCTTGTAGTTGGACGTGTTTTATTTTGTTGTGAGCAAGAAGCCTTGTTTTTCAATGCAGTGCTAGTTTCAATTTTTAAAAAATTATTTTTGAGCCGGGCCGTCTCTTGTTTTAATCTCTTGATTTACTTATATATTATAAGTGTTAGAATTCTATAAAAAAATGTTTTTTGATCTATTTAGATATTCATAAATTCTCAATTACTCAATATGTATTATCAACAGTACAATAATTTTTTAAACAGATATTTATATATGGAATTATTCACAGTAATTTTTATGTCACTATTTTCAAAATGTCTATCTGTTTTTTTTCATTTGTTTATTTATTCATCCCTGAATTCATTCAAATATGATTTTTACATTACTATCTATTTTTTTAATTTAATAGATAATGAAAATAATCTATTTTTTACATTTAAAATACATGATAAAAATAGTAATAATCAAAATAATAATAAATTAATTATGAATAAAAATATTGACAACAATAAAAATTTTGATTTTGGTTGAATTAGAACAAATTCGGATATAAAACCACATTTGAAAAGAGTTCAACTCAAAACTGTTCATTGGAATAAAGATATCTCCTGTATTAATTTATATAAGTATGTATATATATATATATATATATACATAAAATTTACTTGTATAAATCTATTTTACAGTTTTTTTTTCTTTTCTTTTGTTTTTAGCAAAATCTGCATAACACTTTGACAAGACAAAATCTGAAACAACAATGTTTCTCCGCACCATCAACTGAAAAAACAAAATTCCCTGCATTTCCCCTGCTGAATGGATGTTGGTTAGTCCGTTATTATTATCCTGTATTCCAAAGTGCTTCTTTTAAGTCAGCCCTTTTCTTGTGCAAACTGAAGTTAGCAGCTCGGAAGTGTTGCAGATTGCGCTTCTATAAGCAGATGTGTTGGATTCTGGTGCGTCTGTGACGTGTTGATCAGGAGGCGTTCAGACGTCTCCTCACTGAATGGACTAGAATGCAGAACAAGATTTTTTCCATTTTAAATCAGATGAGAGGAGTTTATGACTTTCATTTATTTTTATTTAATTTATTTGATCTATTTTTCTATAAAAACATTAATAATATACTTGTTTGTATTAAATAACTTTGAAAATATATTTTCGGTATATTGAATACTCTCATGTCAAAGCTTATTTTTCAGAAACTGTGTCTGCTTATTCATGTATTATATTCGAATGATGAATCAACATTCTTAATTTGTATCAATTTACATTTATCTTATTTTTATTTATCAGTATTACTGATTAAATATTTATTTATTTTTGATATGTATTTTAGTTAATTCTTCCTGTTATAATTAATATCGTAGCTTTGCACTTGTAAACTTTAAATCTATTTGATTTGATTTGTCTTTGTATATTCTTATTCATTTATAATCAGTATTGTGACATTTTAGTTTTGTTTTGTTTTTAATCTCATCATTTAATTTTTATATATCAAATATCAGAATTATTCTTTATTTTTAATTGGTCCATTTTTATTGATATGATTATCATTTTATTGTGTTATATTTTGTAATTACTCTATTTCACATGTTTGTTATGTCTTCACTTACTTCTTTTCAGTATTAAGATATTTATATTTAAATTTGTATTGAGCTGTTGATCTATTACTTTTTTTGTTCAAATATTATTTTTCTTTTTTCTATCTATTTTCAATGTGTTTATTGTTCAATGTGTTTTTTTATTCATTATTGGAATTATTTTATGTAGTCAGTATATTTTCTAAATCATTTATTTAGCATTGTTTTCTAAACTTTGCATCAATTCATTTTTTAATGACTAAAGAACTGATTTATTACATTTTTTTTAAATTGTCATTTATTTATTTTGTCATTTATTTACTTTTTATATTTACTTCTTTTTATCAAGATCATTTTTTTTTAATTCATAGCTATTCATTCCTATTTAATCTTTTAATTCTATTCAAACCATTTTTTTTAACATCTTACATTTTTATATTTTTCTTATGTGGCGTCTATTAATTTCAGCCATTTTAAAATCTATTTACTTACTCTCTTATTCTCTATTTAAATTTTTTATCAGCATAATTTTTTTCATACATTTGTATTCTTGAAATGTATTTATTATCATTATATTTGAATGCATCTATCCATTTTTCTTATCATTTCTGATTCATCATTCCTGCATGAATTCATTAATTCATTCTTATATTTATAATTTCTTTTTTAATGACTAATTAACTGTATTATTTATCATTTTCTTAAAAGGCATGTATATATAATGTTGACACTTTTTCTGTATTTATTTACTGATACTCTACTTTTTGCAATCATAATATTTTCCGATCATAATATTTTTAAATAAAATCTGTCATTTTCTTAAATGCCATCTATATGATTTGATTATTTGATTTAAATCATTTTAATGTCTATGTACTTATTCTCTTTTTACTTTTTTATCAGTATTGTTTTTTAACTCCTTTTTGTACTACAATAATTTATTATCATCATTATATTGCAAATGCATCAATTACATCAATTCCTTTTTAAACTTATTTCTTTTTTAAGGAGGAATTAACAGAATTACTATCATTTTCAAAAATTGTATCTTTTATTAAAATCCTTTTTAAATCGATTTACTTATACTCCATTTACGTTTTCTCACTACCACATTTTTATTAATATATATTTTTTCTTATTTTTTAAATTATATATAAGGAATCAATTGCAATTTTTATGTTTAGCATTTCTTTCTAATTTTCAATTAACAGAGATATTATAATTTTCTGAATTGACATTTTCTTTAAACATATATAATCATAGATAAATCTTACAATTTTTTTATTTGAATATATTTCATATATATATATATATATACATATATAATTTTTAATATTATAATTTATTTTCTTTTAACTATTTTAACAGAGACACTATAATAAAATTAAATAAACAGAGAAACTATAATTTTCTGAAATGGTATTGACCATTATAAAATCTATTTACTTATTTTTTTTACAATATTTATCAGTATAATTTTTCATATGTATGTATACTGATTCGTCATTTATCAGCTTTATAATTTAAATGCATCATTTTTTTATCATTTCTTTTTGACTAATGAGTAATGACTAATTAAAAATATCATGATTTTCTTAACCGGCATCTTTTTGTATTCTCTTTTTATTTTTTTTATCAGTATAATTTTTGTAATATAATTATAATAATATGATATAATAATTTCTAGATATAAATTCTCATTTATTTATCATCATAATATTTTAAATGCATCAATTTTCATCTTATTTATTTATTTATTTATTTATTTATTTATTTATTTATTTATCTATCTATCATAAATAGATTTTATTATGAACCTAAACATTATAATTCTCTGAAATGGCATCTATTTTTTTTTCTATCATTTTAAATCTATTTTCTAATTCCCTTTTAACTTTTTTTTAATCAGTATTTTCATTATATATATATTCTTGTCATTTATTTATCATTATTAAGTCTTCAATGCATCAATTGTATCAAGTCATTTTTTCATTTCTTTTTGAATAACTTGTTAATAAAATGGCATCTTAAATGGCATCTATTTTTTATTTTTAAATCTGTACTTATTCTTTTTGTACTTTTTTTATCAGTATAATTGTTCTATTCATAGATACTAATTCTCAGTTGCCATCATTATATTTTAACTGCACCAATCCATTTTTATTTTTATGATGTCCTATTTAATGACTAATCAACAGAATCATTAGAAGCTTCTAAAATGGGATTTATCTATTTTAAATGTATTTACTTATTCTCTATTTCCTTTTTTATAAGAATTATTTTTCATTTTATATAAAATCGTTATTTTCTGAAATGACAACCATTTATTTTAATTCAATCATTTTCAAATCCATTCACTTATTCTCCATTTAATAGCGTATTAGCATTACTTTTTATTTAATATGTTGTGTCTCATAAATATTTGTCATAATATTTAAAATGCATTGATTATTTTTTAATAATTGATGCGTAATTCAATTTATTTTATTTTTATTTTTCTATCAGAATTTTTTTATTCCATGTATTCTTATTACTTATTTATTGTATTTATATTCTGATCGCATCAATCCCTTTTTATTTTCATCTTTTTTTTGGATGAATCATTAACCCAATATTATCTATTTGAAATGGTATTTATTTTTTTCAATATTTATTAAATCTGTTTACTCACTAACTTTTTTTCCCCTTTTTTTATCAGTATTACTTTTTTAATCATATATATGTCTTCTTCTTCTTCTTCTTCTTTCGGCTTTTCCCGTCAGGTGTCGCCACAGCGAGTCAACTTTCTCCATCTAACCCTATTCTCTGTATCTTCCTCTCTCACACCAACTACCTTCATATCCTCTCTCACGACGTCCATAAATCTTCTCTTTGGTCTTCCTCGAGACCTCTTGCCTGGCAGCTCCAATTCCAGCATCCGTCTACCAATATATTCATTATCTCTTCTCTGTCCATGACCCAACCATCTCAGTCTGGTTTCTCTGACCTTCTCTCCAAAACATAGAACATGTGCCGTCCCTCTGATGGACTCATTCCTGATCCTCTCCATCCTGGTCACTCCCAAAGAGAACCTCAACATCTTCATCTCTGCAACCTCTAGTTCTGCCTGCTGTCTTTTGGTCATTGTAACAGTTTCCGGTCCAAACATCATTGCTGGTCTCACCACTGTCTTGTACACCTTTCCTTTTATTCTGGCCGATAGTCTTCTATCTCTTCGTACCCCTGACACTTTTCTCCACCCATTCCAACCTGCTTGGACCCGTCTCTTCACCTCTTTTCCGCACTCTCCGTTGCTCTGGACTGTTGACCCTAAGTACCTGAAATCCTCCAGCTTCTTGATCTCCACTCCCTGTAGCCTCACCGCTCCACCCGAGTTCCTCTCGTTCACACACATATATTCTGTCTTGCTGCGACTAACTTTCATTCCTCTCCTTTCCAGAGCATACCTCCACCTCTCTAGATTTTCCTCTACCTGTTGTCTGCTCTCACTACAGATCACAATGTCATCTGCAAACATCATGGTCCATGGGGAGTCCTGTCTAACCTCATCTGTCAGCCTATCCATCACCATTGCGAACAAGAAGGGGCTCAGAGCTGATCCCTGATGGAGTCCCACCTCCACCTTGAACTTCTCAGTTGCCCCTACAGCACACCGTACCAGTGTCTCACAGCTAGCATACATGTCCTGCACCAGTCTAACATACTTCTCTGCCACTCCAGACTTCCTCATACAATGCCAGAGCTCCTCTCTTGGCACCCTGTCATATGCTTTTTCTAGGTCTACAAAAACGCAATGCAACTCCCTCTGGCCTTCTCTGTACTTTTCTATTAGCATTCTCAATGCAAATACTGCATCTGTAGTACTCTTCCTAGGCATGAAGCCATACTGCTGTTCACAAATGCTGACTTCTGCTCTCAGTCTAGTTTCCACTACTCTTTCCCATAACTTCATTGTATGGCTCATCAACTTTATCCCTCTGTAGTTGCCACAATTCTGCACATCCCCTTTATTCTTAAAAATAGGCACCATCACACTTTGTCTCCATTCTTCAGGCATCTTCTCACTCTCTAAGATCCTGTTGAATAATCTAGTCAGGAAATCTACCGCTGCCTCTCCTAGACACTTCCACACCCCCACAGGTATATCATCAGGACCAACTGCTTTTCCACTCTTCATCCTCTTCAATGCCTTCCTCACTTCACTTTTACTAATTTTTGCTACTTTGTGGTCTACAATAATCACCTCTTCTACCCTTGCCTCTCTTTCATTTTCCACATTCATCAGTTCTTCAAAGTACTCTTTCCATCTTCCCATCACTCTTCTAGCATCTGTCAATACATTTCCCTCTCTGTCCTTAATCACCCGGACCTGTTGTACATCCTTTCCATCTTTATCTCTCTGTTTCGCCAACCTGTATAGATCATTCTCACCCTTCTTACTATCCAACCGAGCATACAAGTCATCATAAGCCCTTTGTTTTGCCTTTGCTACCTCTATCTTTACCTTTCGCCGCATCTCCCTGAACTCCTGTCTGTTCTCTTCAGTCCTCTCAGTTTCCCACTTCTTCTTCGCCAACCGCTTTCTCTGTATACACTCCTGCACTTCCTCATTCCACCACCAAGTCTCCTTATCTACTTTCCTTCCAGATGACACACAAGTACTCTTCTACCTGTCTCCCTGATAACACTAGCTGTAGTTGTCCAATCATCTGGAAGCTCTCCCTGACCACCCAGACCCTTTCTCAACTCCTCCCTGAAAACCATGCAACACTCCTCCCTTTTCAGCTTCCACCATTTTGTCCTCTGCTCTGCCTTTGTCCTCTTCATCTTCCTTGTCACCAGAGTCATCCTACAGACCACCATCCTATGCTGTCTGGCTACACTCTCACCTACAACTACTTTGCAGTCACTGATCTCTTTCAGGTGACCTCGTCTATACAAGATGTAGTCTACCTGCGTGCTCCTACCTCCGCTCTTATAAGTTACCCTATGTTCCTGTTTTTTCTGGAAAAAGGTGTTCACTACAGCCATTTCCATCCTTTTTGCAAAATCTACAACCATCTGTCCCTCTGCATTCCTATCCTGGATACCAAATCTGCTTCTTCATCCCCTCTATTGCCTTCACCAACATGTCCATTGAAGTCTGCACCAATGACCACTCTCTCATTTCTGGGAATATTCTGCATCACTTCATCCAACTCATTCCAGAACTTCTCCTTCTCTTCAGATTCACATCCCACCTGCGGGGCATAGCCACTAACAACATTGAGCATCACACCTTCGATTTCCAGTTTCAGACTCATAAGTCTATCTGACATTCTTTTCACCTCTAGGACGTTCCTAACAAACTCCTCCTTCAAGATAACTCCTACTCCATTTCTCTTCTTGTCAGTACCATAATAGTACAACTTAAAGCTGCTCCTAAGCTTCTAGCCTTACTACCTTTCCACCTGGTCTCCTGGACACACAGTATATCCACCTTCCTTCTCTGCATCATGTCCACCAACTCTCTACCTTTTCCTGTCATAGTCCCAACATTCAAAGTTCCTACTCTCAGTCCCAGACTCTTTCCTTTCCTCCTCTCTCTCTGCTTCCGAACACGCACTCCTCCTCTTCTTCTTGTTCTTCAACCCACAGTAGCCCAATTTCCATTAGTACCCTGTAGGTCATCAGTACCAATGGCGGTCGTTGTTAACCCGGTCCGCTACCGATCCGGTATGGTATAGTTTTGGTTGACTCGCATATTTGGTTTTGGCAAAAGTTTTACGCCGGATGCCCTTCCTGACGCAACCCTCTGCATTTATCCGGGCTTGGGACCGGCTCAGGGAGACACTGCTCCGTGTCCACCCAAGGCAGGCTTGGAGAGGCACGGGCCAGTGCCGCCCTGAGGCTGCATTTTTAATCGTATATATGTATCCTTATTTATTTATCATCATTATATTTTAAATGCAACGATATTATAATTTATTTTTTCATATCTAATAAAGACAAGAGAGACAATTAAGAGATATAATTTTCTTAAATCAATTAAAATCTTTTTTTCTTTCAATTTTTTTATCAGTATTTTTATTCATGTGTATACATTTTTTCAACTATTTTTATTTGTATTTTTTTATCCTTATCATTTACAATGCATTAAATCATAGCTGTCAAACTCTGGTCCGCGGGCCAAATTTGACCCTCACTGTAATAATATTTGGCCTGCAAAGCCATATCAAATAATGCTAATTCTACAAATCCTGTAATTTTCTGCTGGTGTTTTGGCACGAAAATCACAACAGGACCCGTAAACGCCCTCTCCTCTGTGAACAGTAGTCATAGCAACCTCATGCTAATACTAGCACCCTGCTAGTTAAGCAGAAAACAGGATTTTGCATGCGTGCAATATTAAGTTATACTGTATCGTATCAAGCTATGCTTGTTCCATATTTAGTTTTTAAGCAAATCTTGTTTGGGTCCATATGAAAAGCTTCATTGTTTTATCTGAAGGGACATTTTTCCAATAAATATCAATGTTGACCAGCGACTTTGTCACAGTTTTGAATTTTTCTTATATTATTTTCTTTTATTTATTCACTGATTTGTTTGTTTGTTTGTATAGCAGTGGACCGAGTAAGGAGGGGAGTTAAAAAGGCGCGTAGATCCCACCTGTCTGCGTAGCTTCCTGCTGGGGGTTCTGAAGGACGCGGGTCTCTTGAGGACGGCGCCGTCCGGGACGTAGGAGGGACTCAGCTTGTTCCGGTCCAGGCTGTCCTCGGGTCCGAGCCAGGGCGAAGGCCTGCCGCCGGCGCCGCGGGCCGGACTCAGCCGCAGGGAGGGGCGGCTCCCGTCGGCCCCGCAGCCGTCCACGCTGTGGGCCGAGCCCAGTCCGCCGGGCCGCCGGGCCGTCCGGCCGAACCCGGTCCCGTCGAAGCTGCGGGCCGAGCTCAGCCCGTGCGGGCGGGTCGGGGCGAAGCCGCGGGCCTCGGCGCCGTCGGAGGGGCCTCCTCGCCGCGGGTCCGCGCTCCGGTCCAGGCGGATCCGGGGCCGGGCGCTGCGTCCCGACCCCAGCGAGGCGTGGCCGATGCTGGGCAGAGCACCCGGCACCTGCAGCAGGGAGCTGCCGCCGCTGGACGCCAGCGAGGACGCCGAGCCTGGAGGACAAACACAGTCACACACATCCACGCCTCGCATTACTGCCGCTTACGTTTTTGTCATCTTTTTCCATTTCCATTCCTTTACATCTGTATGCCTATCCATCCATCTACACATCCATCTGTCTTTTTTAAAATAAAAATACAAATAAAAAAGGTCATTACAGAATGAGTTTAAAAATTATTCTGCAGCAACAACATTTCCCCCTGGGGATCGATAATGTATTCTGATTATCTATTTATCCATCCATCCATAGTGTAAAAAAAAAAAAAAAGAAATAGAGAATAAGTGAATTGAATTAAAAATGATTCTGCAGCAAAGAGCAATTCCCCCTACATCTATCTATTTGTCTAAGAATAAGAATCTAGACATCCATCCGTCTTTTAAAATTATAATACAAATAAAAAAGGTCATTACAGAATGAGTTAATACATTTGAAAATTATTTTATCGGCAATAAAATTTCCCCCTGGGGATCAATAATGTATTCTGATTATCTATTTATCCATCCATCCATATTAAAAAAAAATCTGAAAAAAAAAAAGAAATAGAGAATAAGTTAATTTAATTTAAAATGATTCTGCAACCAAGAGCAATTCCCCCCACATCTATCTATTTATCTAAGAATAAGAATAAGAATAAGAATAAGAATAAGAATAAGAATAAGAATAAGAATAAGAATAAGAATAACAATAAGAACAACTTTATTTATCCCAAAGGAAATTGTTGTGCCAGAGTTTCAAGTAAAAACATAACAATAATCAATAATAGTAGGAAATTGTAAAAAAACAGTAAAAAAAAGGGGAGGAGAATAAGAAATACAAATAAAACTATAAAGTGTCAAAGTCAAGGCTATAAAGTGTTTTAAGGTCTTAAGTACAAATCTATCTATCTATCTATCTATCTATCTATCTATCTATCTATCTATCTATCTATCTATCTATCTATCTATCTATCTATCTATCTATCTATCTATCTATCTATCTATCTATATTTTTTTAAATAATAAAAAGGATAAAAAGGTAAACAGAGAATGAATCAGTGGATTCAAACTGAATGCATCCAGGGGTCGGTGTCTCCCCGAGTCGTCCCAAGCCTGGATAAATGCAGAGGGTTGCGTCAGGAAGGGGAACCGGCGGAAAACTTTTGCCAAAACCAAACATGCGAATCAACCATAATAACCAGATCAAACCGGATCGGTCGAGGACCGGGTCAACAACGACCGCCATTGGTACCGATGACCTACAGGGTACTAGTGGAAATTAGGCTACTGTGGGTCGAAGAAGAAGAAGAAGAGGAGGAAGGCGTGTTTGGAAGCAGAGAGAGAAGAGGAAAATGAGATTAGAGACTCTGAATGTTGGGACTATGACAGGAAAAGGAAGAGAGTTGGTGGACATGATGCAGAGAAGGAAGGTGGATCTACTGTGTGTCATTTTTTTTTTTTTTTTTAAATTTTTCTTTTATTTTTTTTACTCTGCCGTTCATTCAGATGCAGAACAAAAAGCGACGACGACAAACAGATAAATATGATGTGAGTGACCGACCCGGCCTCCGGGGTTCTGTTTTCAAATCCGATCGATTGATTTATCGATCGGTTGGCGCGTAGCGTACCTGAGTAGCTGTATCCTGCGTAGGCCTCCAGGCCGATGGGAGGGTGAGGAGAACATCTGAGCGTCTGAATGCAGCTGTCGCTGGGGAGAGACAGCATGCGTCCGATGCTCAGCAGGTTGCCATGGGAACGCTCCTCATCCTCCACCCGCACCTGCCACGTCAGATGGTCACGGCCGTCACCGATGGAAGCGTCGTCGTCGGCGACGGCGGACACTCGCGCGGCGGCTCACCTGGGCCGGCGCGTCCACGTTTGACCCGGCGTCGCCGCCCGCCGACGCGGCGCTGTGGCGGCGGCGTGCGGCCTCCTCCCGCTCCCGCCGCTCCTCCATCTCCTCCAGCTGCGCCTCCTTGTTGCTCTCCTCCAGGTGCTTCATCAGGACGGCCACCACCACGTTCACCAGCACGAACTGGGCCGTCAGCACGAAGGTGACGAAGTAGACGGGCGAGATCAGCGGCAGGTAGGTGAGGCAGTGGCGCTCCTGGGGGCGGCAGTCGCGCAGCGTGTCCTGGTGGAGGTCAAAACCTGGTGAGATCTTTCATGGGATACCTGGATTCTGCGCTTCGGGTGGTCTCCAACAGGGGGAGATGTTGACCTGAGCGGGGGGGAGGGGGGGGGAAGACCATCTCAGCTGCTATTCTTTTTTTTTTTTTTTTTTTTTTTTTCAATTTTCAGCTACATAAATATGTCAGGTATATGTAATAATAATAAAAATATTGATATTAATAATAATAGCATTAATAATAACAATAAATAAATAATAATAATAATAATAATAATTACAATAATAATAATAATGGTAATAATAATGATAATAATAATAATAATAATAATATAATAGTATAGTAATGATAATAATAATAATAATAAATAAAAATGATAAATTAATAATACATGAATGATACTAAAAATAAAAAAAATCAATAATTAAGAATTGATAAATTTATAATACATTGATAATAATACTGAAAAATAAAAGTCATTATTATTATTGTTATATGATTATGAAATAATATTATGAATATAATATATATATACTGGTCAAAGGGAACACTTAAACAACATAATGTAACTCCAAGTCAATCACGCTTCTGTGAAATTAAACTTTAGAAACAACACTGATTCATTTTGACTCGTTTTTAAGGACATTATATCAACCTGTGACTTCAAATCCATGTTAATACATTTGATTTCATCATTTTTGTGTGATTTTTGTTGTCAGCACATTCAACTCCGTAAAGAACAAAATATCTAATAAGAATCTTTCATTCATTCAGATTTAGGATGTGTTATTTTAACGTTCCCTTTATTTTTTGGAGCGGCGTATAAGGAGATGACAATTATAAAATTATAAAAAAGTGAAAATAAATCCACTCCACACAGGCACCAATCTAAAAGGATATGACGCTTTCTATACTTGATAAATTTACCTGCATTATTTTCTTCCAGTTTAGGTCAAGTTGTTTCCACATATTTTACATAGCAATAAAACGCAACTGTTGATATTTATTTTTTATTTATTTATTTTTTTTATCTTATTTTATTTTATTTTATTTTATTTTATCTTATTTTAAGTAACTGCAGACCACGACATTTGTCTCAAGCAAAATCTTTTAATTCCTTTATCTTCACCTGCGATTACTTCTGTATCTCTCCATCTCTGGATTCTTTTTGTTATAATCGCCCATTTTTTTATTTTATTTTCTAATTTTTATTTAATCTTTTTTTTTTTTAATCGATCCTGTTTTCACTTTAGATTTAGGATATGTTATTTTAACGTTCCCTTTATTTTTGGGAGCAGCGTATAAGGAGATGACAATTATAAAATTATAAAAAAAGTGAAAATAAATCCACTCCACATAGGCACCAATCTAAAAGGATATGACGCTTTCTATACTTGATAAATTTACCGGCATTATTTTCTTCCAGTTTAGATCAACTTGTTTCCACATATTTTAGATAGCAATAAAACGCAACGCACCAATCTAAAAGGATATGACGCTTTTGTCCGAAAACTCTTTGAGCCCAACCTTATTGTATTATCAAGACATGGCAGGAGCCCATCGTTTAGTAAAAATAGGCTTCTGACGTATTAATGAATATGTAATTTGCTCCATCTGGTAAATGTCACGTACGTTTTGGATCCATATATTATACGTAGGGGGATAGTTATGTCTTTTAATAGGGGTTTCTCCTCATAATGTAGAGCGTTTGTGAAATCTCCCGTTCGAAGCATCAAAAACCTCCTTCTAAAATAAACTTAGTTTAGGACAAAGCCTCAGCATGTGTGTGTGGTCGACACGTGGTTCCCATTCTTAGCTGTTATTGCTGTGAAAAACCTTATGGTTACTTTGCACTTGAAGTCCCTCCAGGAGTTTGAATTTGTGGCCTCAATGCAAATCTCCTCCGTGTCAATGTTTTTCCGCCTCCCATCTCTGTCTAATCTGTTGGGAGTTAATGTATATTCGTAGATAAAAATATATCATCCATGTTACCCATTACTGTCTTTTATTAATACCATTAGGAACCTCCTATGGAAGTAGGTCTTCTAAGTTTTTCCCGCTCCTTGTGCCTTGTCAGGAAAGATCTTAACTGTAGATAACTGAAAAAAAAGTCTGTCTTCAGGAGATCAAATCCCTTTGTCAGCTGTTCAAATGTTTTAAGGTTGTCGTCCTTGATCAGTTGATGCAAATAGATTAGACTACCGTAATTCCCGGACTATTGAGCGCACCTCAGTATTAGCCGCACCGGCTAGCCGATCGCTATCTTTAGCTTCCTCCTGCGCACTAAAACTGTCAAAGTCGTCTTCTTCGGTGTCGGAGTTGAACGGACTCAGAATTTCCTGATGATTTTATCGGTCCGATGTGACGAGGATAAATGTTTTAGCGGCGTGATGCTAGTTAGCGTCCCCCACCCAAAAAAGTCCATATATTAGCCACATCGTCGTCTACGTGAAAAAAGTAGCGGCTTATCGTCCGGAAATTACGGTATATTCTGACCATTTTCTTAAACCATATTTAAACCAAGTTGTTAGGGGTAAAGGTCTTCATAAGTCCAATATTTCTTGTGGAAATCTTCTTTTCTTGGCAACTGGACTTGAATTTCTTCTCCTGAAGACGTTTCAGCCCCTCATCCCAGAGGCTTCTTCACTTCTAATGACCCGTGGGGAGTTTCCAGATATAACTGCTAGGATTTTGGGCAGGTCTAGGTTATGGTGAGTTGATCTGCAGAAGCTAGGCTAAAGGGGTTGTTAGGCTAATGGGGGTGTCGTTCGTTGGAACGAAACAGCAACTTTTGTGGGATGACCTGGACTGGAATGTGAAAAGGGGAGGCTACATAAAGGAGTGAAACCTGTTGGATCACATGGATTGAGGCTCATGTGGACGTTACAGGGGCAGCTTGTGGTGGTCCTGGTTGTTTGGAGGGTGCAGAAGATCCTGGTCTGTGTGCGCAAACCCATCTTGGTCTTGATCCAGTGAGGCGTTGTACATTTAGAAGATCGTGTCTGAAGCCCCCTCCTCTGTTCAGAGATGGTTTTTCTGTTTTGACAAAGACCATCTGTCAGAATACGGAAGTTGCTGATCTTCAAACAAATGTCCTTCAGGTGGAGCTGGACCTCGGAGTCGTGTCCTGAAGTGGTGGCTCTCCTGTGTTGGACCGTACGTTTGTGCAGGGGTTGTTTGGTCTTTCCAATGCAGACGTCAGGTGACGGCAGAGACCACATTCTCCATCTTCTACCTGGGTGTTTTGCCCTTTGGGTGCACCATGTGGTCTTTGAAATGTATCTGTATATGGTGTTTGTTGAAACTCCGAAGGGTACGAAGCCTCTGGGATGAGGGGTGAAACGTCTTCAAGTGAAGAAATTCATGTCCAGTTGCCAAGACAAGAAGATTTCGACAAGAACTCACCATCACCTGGATGACCGAGGACCTCCACAGACAAGTCCAACATTTGTTCGTGATGAGAGTACTTTAGGTAGTTGATAGGCTACCTAAAGGCTATTCCAAATTTCTAACGTGGCTTTTGAAATGATCTCTCTCCTCGCCCTCTCAGCTCCAATTCTGCCCGGAAACTGACTAGCTCTCCGGCTAACGCGCCGCCTGTTTCATATGCTACGCTAGGAGCCGCGTTGGGCACAACCTTCATGATGCCGTTCCAGTTGTCCCCGGTGGACACCCTGAAGAGTGTGAGGAACGCCATGCCGAAGTTGTCGAAGGTGGCGTGGCGGCTGAGGCCCTCGCAAGGGTTCTCCTCCGAGCACTCTGGAAAGAAGGGGAGAGGGCGCGTCAGGCGGCGGCGTGCGCGGCGGCGGCGGCGGCGTGCACGGGGGAGGTGGACGGCAGGAGAACAGCGGAGAGGCTAAACTGAAAATCAATGTGTGCAAACTAGAAAATAAATACACGTTACGCAATCCACGGTTAATCACCGGTGTCAGCAGAGGCGCACACACACACACACACACACACACACACACACCGATTTGATTACATGCACATTCCTCACACGCAAGTGCACGCACACACACTAACCCAGTTTTCCAAAGAGCTCAACTCCCAGAGCTGCATAGATGAAGAACAGCAACATGAAGAGCAGACCCAGATTCCCCACCTAGACGGACACATCACGACGCACACAGATATAGAAGTGTATGATAGACATGTACATTAAACAGAGAGAGAGAGGAAGACGTGCAGAGACAGAAGGAGAACATCGACAGACTTGTGAGCTTTATCGCCACGCCGCTTCTTCTCCGACTCCAACTCTTTTGGAACGCAGAGCCTGGTCGGGTCTGATATTTTCAAGGCGTCTTTACAGGGATGTTTTTGCTTCCGCCGATTCCGTAGCTACACGGGTGTTTTAGCGTAAGCTAGCAACGCCACGCCTTCCTCCCCACCCTCCGTCCACCCTCGAGGGTTCTGAAGCCTTCATCTTGTTCCAGCGTTCCCGCTCGCCAGTCTTCACGCGTTTGAAACTCTCGCTCCTGGCGGTGAGCGTTTGATCGGGGAAATTAAAAAAAAAAAGGAACATGAACGCCGTCGTTCCTGCTAGCGTGGCGCCTGCGGCCGAAAGCCGGTGTTTGGGGGTGAAATTAAACGGAAACAATCGGAGTTCTGCGCGCCAGGACCGATCCGGGGTTTCTTGACGGCCACTGAAGAACGCTGGATCCAGGGATGTTCTTGGGCTGGGATGAAGATGTGGAGCAGCAGCCGTTCGGGGACACCAAATGTATCTTCGGTTGGTGGAGGATGAAGCCTGTCCTGATTGGCTGGCCAATCCTTCTCCGTAACCATGCATGGAACCCTACCAACCGGTCAGGTCACAGGGCTACTCCTGGTCCCCTGGAGTCTTTGAGGGCGTCCAGGTTTTGGAACCATCTCCCAATCTTCATCTGGGCGGCAAACACCTCCTCCTTGGCTAGGAACAGGCTTCAAACCTTTCTTTTTGAAATGCTTGTAGTTAGCGCTAGGCTAGCCCCTAGTCATGCGTCCGCTACTCCGCTGATATCCTCTCCCGAGTCCTGGGGCCTTCTCATTGGCCAGGTTCCCAAGTTCTCTTGATCTCCTGCAACGTCTCGCTAGCCGTCCACCATTATATCTATTTTTAGCGATTAGCATGTAACTCTTAGCTGACTTAGTGGTCAGAGCCTCTCCTGTGAGTGTTTCCTCGCTCCTGAGGGCAACGTTGGGCTTCTGCAGATCATCTGGTCATCCACACCTTCTCGACATGGAAAGTGTTATCAGAAAACTATATTGCAATTTGGCGTAAATAAAACTTGACTCGAGTCCTTCAGTACCAGCACGCCTATTTCAAGTCCTTACCAGAGAACGGGACGTTTCCATCAGTGGCGGGGAAGCATGTTAGCTTCCTGGAAAGGGACCTACCAAGCGGTTTGCTATGAAGAGCAAATTTCCGTTACTACCGATGACATTGAGCGCTCGTTCTTTCATACCCTTCACCGAACACGAGGACCAATGAGAGGAATCTGGGAAATTAAAAAAGCCCGGGAGCTTTTTCCGCCCAACTTGGTCCTATTTGGTAGACTAGTGAAAGTAGCAGCAAGTACCGGTTAAATAATGCACGGATAATGTTAAGTAACCATTATCATGTAACCTGTCAGCACTCTAAATAAGGTGTGAAGAGCATTACTGAGTTAAGGTGCTTATTAAGTACCACCCAATTCCACAATATATGGTAAACAATGGCCGTGCACTGTAACTCGACCGCAAGGTACACCTGACCTCGGGGTCAGTGTCCCACCAGCGTGTCTTGGGTCGTCCCGGGGTCTCCTACACCTCGCCAGGGAGGTATCTAGGAGGCCTCCAGCCCAGGTGACACCTCCTGTGGACGTGGAGGAGGAGCTCCTAACCCTACCCCCCCCTTGTGGTCGCCACCCACAGCTTGTGAGCCATCAAGTTCCGAGTCGTCCTTTGTCTGAAGGTCCAGAGAGGAGGTTTCGACCAATCACGGACCTTGTGCTTCAGGAGGACAAATGAAAACTCCAGGCAGATCATTCCACACCCTTCCAGACTCTTCATGAGGAAAGATCTTCCAGCCTAGTAGTGTTTAGTAGACCAGCGTTTGGCATTCTCCATTCTGTTTGTGGTCCTCATGAATATGATGTTTCGGAGTCATGGAGTAAAGGGTGTTCTGGACGTTGTCTCCCTTTTTGATATGTATTTATTATTATTATTGTGGGTTATAATCATTATTAAATTGTTTTTAATTTTTAATTTATTTATTTCAAATATTATATTTTATATATATATATAGAGGGAGAGAGAGAGAGATAAAAATATATATATATATAGCTACACGGCTATTGTAGCAGAAGCTATATATATACATATTTAAATTTCTAAAATATATATACATACAATGTGTAATAATATAATATTAATATATATTTTTTAATTTAATATACATTTAATCTGTATATTATTTCTTTCAGTATCTGAACTATTTTTTGTTTTTTTTTACATGTATCTGTTTTTTTTTTTTGTTTTTTTCAATAATTTCAAGTTGGGATTAGAGTTGCGCGTCTTGTTCGCCGCAGTGCCGGGCAGAAGGATCCCATCAGCGGCTGCGGTGATACGACAATACAAGGAACCGCGACGGAAAGCCAGGATCTCAATTTATCAGCCCATTACACTCTTACCCTCACCTGCGGTCGTACACCTCTATTAGCCACTGAAAGAATTACACATACAAGTGGTTGAAATGAGTTTTCTCCACAGGGGAGGCCGAACTTTGCCTGGGAGATAAGGCGAGGAGCTCCGGGCGGAGAACATCCGCAGGAGCGCTTCAGCTGAAAAGGTTCAGGCGTTTTGGGATAGATGGATGGATGGACTGAATTTAAAAAGAAAAAAATTTTACAGTCGTGGGAAAATCCATGAATTCTTCTTGATTTTTGCAACCGGAGATGTTTTAATAGTCAAATGGCTGAGTAAATGGGACGCCGTGACGTTAGCGAATCACGGCGTCCGTGGAGAAACGCGCTTTCTGAGCGGTTTCTGCAGCCGCCTCTTACCTGAGGCAACGCTTGCATCACCGTGTCCAGCAGGGCTCTCATCCCCGTCGCCATCTTCAGAAGCTTCAGCACTGGGAGACAACGGGCTTCTTATTAGCTGCAAAGTGCACGCGAGTGTGTGTGTGTGTGTGTGTGTGTGTGTGTGTGTGTGTGTGTGTGTGCGCGCACCTCGGGTTATCCTCAGCACTCTCATGATGCGGATGATGGTGGGGTTGATTGGCAGCGAGGCGTTGAGGTCGATCTCCTCCAGGGTGATGCCCATGATGGACAGCAGCACGATGGCGAGGTCCAGCTGGTTCCATCTTGACAAATGCACGACGCCGGGAAGACGGGGGTTTGTTGTTGTTTTGTTTTTTTTTCCCCCCCCGAATGCGGCGCCATGGTTACCTCTCCTTGAAAAAACGGCGCAGGCCAAAAGCGACGAGCTTCAGGATGGCCTCGATGACGAACACCAGCGTGAAGACATAATTGCAGTACTTGAGGATCTCCACCAGGTACTGCGGAGCACACGGACGGGAACACACGTCAACGTCCGGCACGGAAAGTGCCGCCGCTTCATTACTATGGTTCTAGGACAGGCGCCGGAGGGTGTTTCTATGGTTACCTGGGGCTGATTGTAGTGCTCCATGCTCATGGTGAGGAGATTTGTGAAGATGATGATGGTGATGAAGAGATCCAGATAGTGGCTGGTGCAAACGGTGTGGATGGATCGACGCATCGGGGAGTAGTCTGCATAGTAGGGCTTCTCCTGGGCCCCTGCCCGCACACACATACACACACACACGCGCGCACGTGTGCACGCACACACGCACACACACACACACACACACACACACACACACCATTAGGAATTTTGTTTGATTTGTTACTCGAAATGGGCATCAAGTCCTCACAACATAGCGGTTTAAAAATCTGTGTGCCTAGAACCTTTGCAACATCTGAATCACACACACACACACACACACACACACACACACACAGACACACACACTCGCACACAGACACAAACACAAGTGGGGGAGTCAACATTTTGTGAAGAGTCACCCTAAACCTCGACCAAAATCATACACACAATAATTGGTCCCCACAACATTAGAAACACCACACACGCACACTCACACACACACACACATACACACAAGTGGGGGGGGGTAACATTTCGTGAGAGTCACCCTATACCTCGACCAAAATCATACACACAATCAATAATTGGTCCCCACAACATTAGAAAGACCTAACACACACACATGCACACACACACACACACACACACACACACACACACACACACACACACACACACACACACACACACAAACAAGGGGGGGGGGGTTCACCCTAAACCTGAACTGAAATTTTCTTGGTCCCCACAACATGAGCAACACCTGACACATGAACACACACGCATAAACATGCGCACACACACACACACACACACACACACACACACACACACACACACACGCACACACACACACACACACACACACCATTATCAGAATGCTCCTGAAGGTAAATTACGAGTTGGATGATGAAGTCACTGATGAAACGATTGCCAAGCGGCACGCCACCGCGCACTGACGCACCATCATGCACGTGCGCGCCACCATACACCGACACGCCATCGTGCACGTGCGCGCCCCCTTGTACGTGCACACACAGACCAAAAGTGCCGGCTCAGGCGTTCGGCCCTATCCATCACGCAAAGACACACACCGCGTGGCACCTCAAGGTGTCTTTGGGCAGAAACCTTGGCTGTCTGCTGCCAGACGGTAAACGTGGGGAAGCACTAGCAGAGATTACTCTGCAGGAGGACGGAAGGGCAGAGCGAGGGAGGGAGAGAGACAAGTATGTGAGGCAATGTCGCGTCTGAGCATTATACAGTCAGAAATTATGCGCCTGCTGATCCAGGAGAAAGAGGTTTATTATGTTGATAATCGCTAAAAGGCCAAAAGCATGACGACTCACTCTGTGGAAACATCTCCCGCTAGGTGGGGTCCACCTTGTCTCCCGGCCACTTGAAGCCCTGACCATAAATAAATGCTTTTGCGCTCACATACCGTTTAGCGCAAAGCGGAGCTACCGCGCGAGATGCTAACCGGGTTGGGAGCAACTCGGCGTCGCCTGAGAAGAGCCGGAGATGGAACCGACAACCTTCTGATTGGAGGGACGCCACCCGAGGCTACCCCTCAGCTTCAACCTTGACCTATATGGACATGGAGAAGTCCAAGGCAGTTAGTGTACTGGGGGACTCAGCATTAGTGCCCGACCCTTGCGCCCTTTGGATGCCTCCCAGGAGCTGCAGTTGCGTCACTTCCACCTTGTCTCCCGGCCACTTGAAGCCCTGACGATAAATAAACGCTTTCGCGCTTGTATACCGTTTGGCGCAAAGCGGAGCTACCGCACGAGGCGCTAACCGGGTTGGGAGCAGCTCGGCGTCGCCTGAGAAGAGCCGGAGATGGAATCGACAACCTTCTGATTGGAGGGACGCCACCCGAGGCTACCTCCCAGCTTCAACCTTGACCTACATGGACATGGAGAAGTCCAAGGCAGTTAGTGTACTGGGGGACTCAGCATTAGTGCCCGACCCTTGCGCCCTTTGGATGCCTCCCAGGAGCTGCAGTTGCGTCACTTCCACCTTGTCTCCCGGCCACTTGAAGCCCTGACCATAAATAAACGCTTTCGCGCTTGTATACCGTTTGGCGCAAAGCGGAGCTACCGCGCGAGGCGCTAACCGGGTTGGGAGCAGCTCGGCGTCGCCTGAGAAGAGCCGGAGATGGAACCGACAACCTTCTGATTGGAGGGACGCCACCCGAGGCTACCCCCCAGCTTCAACCTTGACCTACATGGACATGGAGAAGTCCAAGGCAGTTAGTGTACTGGGGGACTCAGCATTAGTGCCCGACCCTTGCGCCCTTTGGATGCCTCCCAGGAGCTGCAGTCGCGTCACTTCCCCGTCAGTTTGGCCTCTCTGTCATACTTCAGATCCACTCGAGGCCCTTCAGACGCGGCACTTGTCTAGTCATGAGACAAGTTGACCCAAAGGGTTGCCTGCTGATGAGGGGCTTCGGGAAGTCGCACAATGAGGTTGTGGAGGTCAGGGAAGCAAATATAAATAGTTGCTGTGTGTGGTGTATGCTTGGGTCCAACGCGGGACTTTCATTCACGCAACCGACCAGCAGCCTCCGTCTAACCCTCTCACACCAGCTCACTTCCTGTCTTCTTCCCCTTCATCCATAAGCCTCCCCTCTGGTCTTCAGCTAGACCTCTTGCCTGGCAGCTCAAACCTCAGCATCCTTCTGTCCATGTCCAAACCGTATCCAGGGCATCTAACAAGTGCCGTCCCTGATCCTCTCCATCCTCCTGTCTCCCAGAGAGGAACCTCCACATCTTCATCTCTGCCTCCTGTCTTCTCCTCAGTGTCTTCAAACCAGCCAACATGGCTGCTCTCAACTGTGTCTTCTCCACCTTTTTCTGTCATTCTCTTTTCATCACCCCTGACACTTTTGTCCACTGGTCCCAACTCTTCTCCACATTCTTCTCCACTGTTCTGGTCTGTTGGCCCAAAGTTTTTAAAAACCTCCACCTTCTCCATCTCTACTCATTTTAGCCTCCACTTGATTCTCTCTCATTCACAGCTTTATTCTGCCTAACCTTCATTCCTCTACTTTCCAGGGCATACCTTCACCTCTCTGGATCTTCCTCCACTTGTTCCCGGCTCTTACCAGAATGTCATCTCCAAACATCATAATCCGCGGAGATTCCTATCTAGCTCCATCTGTCCATTACCATATCAGGCATGGAGGAGCTAAGAGTTGATCCCTGATGCATTCCCACCTCTACCTTTATCTCCTCCATCAGACCTACATCTGATGCCTACTCTGGCGTACTTCTCCGCCACTCCAAACTTCCTCATGTACTCTTTGCACCCACCTGCATGCTTTTTCTACAAAGCTCTGCAGAGACAATGCTGCACCCTCAGAGGCCTTTTTTTTTGGACCTATGGTACAACAAGGCTCCCTCTGACCTTCTCAGTAGGTCTCTAACAATGTACTCAAACCGAACACTTCATCTGTAGTACTCCTCGGCATGAAGCCATGCTGCTGGACCTCGGTCTAAGTCCAGCACCTAAAATCTGACCCTTGCGGCTACTTTCCAAAGCGCTTCCAAAAGGCTCACGACGGCCTTTCGCGGCACGGCCTTCTGACACGAAAACATCACGCAGCACCTTCATTTACCAGCCGTGACCTTAAACAGCGCGCCTGCGGACAAGAGGATTACTCATCACTCGGCTCTTAACATCCACTCAGCTCCTCTCGCGAGGAACACCCGGGCGGCCTCTTTCACTCTGCGCCCCATCGCACCATCACCTCTCCAACACAGGTGCAATCACCTGCTGGGATTAACCAAGCTGCAATCAATCACAGCTTAAAGTTGGTTACTATGGTTACAAGTTTGCTGGAGGAAGATTTTTGACGATGGACCAATAGCCAAAGAGCTAACACACACACACGGACACACAAACTCTGTGGTAAATCGTGTCGCACTCCGTAGCCGATGTATTTCTACATCACGCTCCGCCGTGTTCTGAATTCGGCGGTGGAGCCCAGGGGGAGTTTCACCGGAGAAGCCCTCGGGGAGGTCAGGTGACAGAATATAAATAGTGACGAAGCCGGGAAGCATTTTGTGACGCGCGAATGCCTCGAACGCGCTGCTTTATGCGCCCGCGACATCCAGCCTCGGGAGTCAAACCTGGGAATGGGTATTATGCCCCTGGCTTAGCGTGTTTGTTCAATTTCAGTTTGCTACCACTTAAGCCTTAGGTTGAGGCTACATTATGTTTGTGTTCAACAGGTACATTATTTGCATCGTCTTCACCTACCGTCTGAATTAGCAGAGGAGATTGCTGCTGAAGCAAAGGAGCCTCCTGAGGTCTCCATAGGTCTGGGCTAAGTGGCCCCGGTCACCGTCTATTCGGACTCACCGGACTGGGAGTAATGTTCTGGCGTCTGGGTCAGAACGAATCCCGGGACTAAGCTTTTACCTCCCCTGGTGCTGACGACGGCCATTGTTTGGGAATGAAATGCTTGACTTGCCGCTCATTCATTCATTCATTGTCAGCGCCACTTATTTTTGGACCCCGAAGTCGCAGGGCGGCCTGAGTCATTGCCATCGAGCAAGAGGCGGAGTTCGCCTGTCAATCACAGGGCCACACGGAGACGGACAAACGATCACACATTCACACTTCATACAGAGACAAGCAAGTGACCCTCCCCACCTTCAGTTGATTAATTACGTCAGTCATTCAGTCATTTTCTGTACCACTTGTTCTGCACTCAGAGTTGCCTAAGCCACATGTAGAGACATGCAAATATGCACCTTCTCATTCACACCTTATATAAGGATACATCCATTCACCCACTCATTCACATGTCAGACAGACATACAAGTATTCCCTCATATGCCATATAAGGACATACAACCATTCATCCTCTCATTGGTAAGTCAGAGAGGCATACAAGTAGTCTTTCACATGTCCTTCAGACATACAACTAGTCCCTCACTTGTTTTCCATACAAGTACATTCAACTGATGCCTCTCTCTCATTCACATGTCAGACAGACATACAAGTATTCCCTCATATGCCATATAAGGACATACAACTATTCATCTTCTTATTCCCAAGTCATAGAGGCATTCGACTAGTCACCCTGTCTTTCACATGTCCTTCAGACATACAACTAGTCCCTCACGTGTCCATATAAGTACATTCAACTGATGCCTCTCTCATTCACATGTCAGCAAGACATACAAGTATTCCCTCATATGCCATATAAGGACATACAACCATTCATCCTCTCATTGGTAAGTCAGAGAGGCATACAAGTAGTCTTTCACATGTCCTTCAGACATACAACTAGTCCCTCACTTGTTGTCCATTTAAGTACATTCAACTGTTGCCTCTATCTCATTCACATGTCAGACAGACATACAAGTATTCCCTCATATGCCATATAAGGACATACAACTATTCATCCTCTCATTCCCAAGTCATAGAGGCATACGACTAGTCACCCTGTCTTTCACATGTCCTTCAGACATACAACTAGTCCCTCACTTGTTGTCCATTTAAGTACATTCAACTGTTGCCTCTCTCTCATTCACATGTCAGACGGACATACAAGTATTCCCTCATATGCCATATAAGGACTTACAACTATCCATCCTCTCGGTCACACGTCTGGACAATTAAGGGTCTCCACTGAACCTCCTACATGTGTTTGGACTGTGAGAGGAACCCTGAAGAACCCCACGCACACATGTGGAGACTCCACACAGAAAGGAATCCAAGCGGGGACCTTCTAGCTGAGAGGCAAAAGCGCTAACAGCTTCTTGACTGACCGTATATGGATATAATAGCAGGATGGCTAAATACTTTTTTTCCCCTCCCAGCCCCGTGGTCTTACTCCTCCTCCTCTTCTCCAACCGCCGCTGGCGCTTCTCCTCCCTCAGCCGGGCCTCCTCCTCCTCCTGCTGCTGACGGCACTTGTGGAAGTTCTCCACCACCACTCCGACGAACATGTTGAGCACGAAAAAGCTGACGATGAGGAGGAAGGAGATGAAGAAGAGCAGCATCCAAGGGTTGTTGTTTCTTATCGGCTGCGGTGAGAGATGGAGGAGATGGAGGAGATGGTGGAGGAGGTGGAGGAGGTGGAGGAGACACAAAGCAAAGAGAGGAGGACCACATGTGAGGGAAGAAGTTGACAGAGGGTGGAGAAGAAAGAGAGCAGAGCATAAAGATGAAGATGATCGGCATCCTGAGTCAGCAGTCAAACTGCCGGCACTGTCAGCTCCCATCCACTCATCTGTCCGCCTTCTTCTCTCTGCACACACACACACACACACACACACACACACACACACACACACACTTCCCTCCACAGTCCTCAAACATCTCCTTGAATGCAGGAAGATCTCAAAGTGCCTCAGAGCGACGCAAAAACAACCGCGGTGGCAGTCGGTAGACTCCGGATGGTTTGGCTGCCGCCACGGTTTTCGTTATTTATATCCAAGCCCGCGTGTGTGTGTGTGTGTGTGTGTGTGTGTGTGTGTGTGTGTGTGTGTGTGGTCACCTGCTGGTCCACCCCAACAGCATCCAGGCCGTCATACATGATGCTGACCCATCCATCTTTACACGACAGCACGAAGAGTGACATCAACGCCTGCGAGGGCGAGACCCGCATCAATCAGGCCATCCATCCATCACTCAATCTACTTTTGAGGTGTGTGTGTGTGTATGCATGCATGTGTGTGTGTGTGTGTGTGTGTGTGTGTGTGTGTGTTATAAACCTGTCCCAGGTTGTCAAAGTTGTATTTCCGGCGAATCCATCGGTATCCTGCGTCCAAGCACTGGGTTTTGTTGGTGATGTTGCTCAAATCGCGTCCTTCACAGTGGAAGAACTTCCCTTTGAAAAGCTGTAAACACACACACACACACACACACACACACACGTGAGAGTGCTACTTTAATCAGTCCTTTATGAAAAACAGGTCTTCGCAGAGCAGACAAGTGTTTCAGATGTTATTGCTTTCCATTCGATGAGTCACGGGGAATCTGCAGATCTGCTGCAGGTTCTCCTGCAGGTTCTCCTGTTCATGACACGGGCGAACAGAAGCTCTCCGTTCTCATTGGTTCATATTAAGCAGTTACCAGCTGTGTTTTTGATGCTAGCTGGAACGTCAGAATAAACCTGCATGGAGAGGAGAACATTCTGAAGAAGACCATTGTAGAACATGGACTTTTTCTCTCCTTGGTCCGAGGTGGAGAAGGTAACTCCACTCCCGCTGTGCCAAAGTGTCCACCCTTCCCCACGGATGGTCTTCTGATTAGCTCCTAGCGCCCGACGGTGTGTGTGTGTGTGAGTGTGTGAACGGGTGAATTGAATCCAGCGTGAAGGACCAACAACTAAGACCATGTATCCTCTCAAACTCCTCCCAGATCTTCAACCTGACAGCTCCATATTTGTAATGCAGAGAACCAGCATTCATTCATTCATTCATTCATTCATCGCACATTCATCATAGAAACACAATCATTCACACGTCGTGTAGAAACATA
>NC_141295.1:18466654-18609154 GCF_037954325.1 Fistularia commersonii
CATAATAACACGAGCCATTCCCCCCTCATTTATATATCACAAAACATGCGACATTCACCCTCTCATTATATATATATCATAAAAACATGCGACATTCACCCTCTTATTTACACATCATAAAAACACACAACATTCACCCTCTAACTTATATATCATAAAAACATGCGACATTCACCCTCGACATAAATCCTTCGTCGTCTCATTCATGTCATATAGAACCAGACAACATTCATCCTCTCATTCACTTCATATAAAAATACAACATTCACTCTTTCATTTAAAGGGTCAAATATAAGCATGCAACAGTCATCCTCTCACTTACAGGTCATATTGAGATTCATTCATTCATTCATTCATCCTCTCACTAATGTCACATAGACAGGCAGGCATTCACCCTCTCATTTACAGGTCAACTATAGACATACAGCATTAATTCATTCACAAGTCTTACAGAGACATTCAACATTCACCCACTCATTCATGTCATGTAGATACAACATTCATTCATTGACACATCAAATATAGACATGCAACATTCACCCTCTCATTTATGTCATGTAGATACAACATTCATTCATTTACACATCAAATATAGACATGCAATATTCACCCTCTCATTCATGTCATGTAGATACAACATTCATTCATTTACACATCAAATATAGACATGCAATATTCACCCTCTCATTCATGTCATGTAGATACAACATTCATTCATTTACACATCAAATATAGACATGCAACATTCACCCTCTCATTCATGTCATGTAGATACAACATTCACCCTCTCATTCACAACATAGAGACTTGCAATGTTCATCCGCTCATTCATTTCATATAAAGATACAACAGTCACCCTTTCATTTACAGTTCAAATATAGAGATACCACATTCACCCTCTCAATTCAGGGTTTCCAGTGAACCTCCTGCATGTGTTTGGACCATGGGAGGAACCTGGAGAACCCTGAGGAACCCTGAGGAACCCCACTCAGAAGAACACGGAGGCTCCGCACAGGAAGGAACCCTGTGGGAATCCAGCCGAGGAGCTTCACGTGTTCTTCCACTTCTCTCAGGCTACAGGTGGACTGTTTCTCCACGCTGCTCGGACGGCGAGGTCGATGAACTAGAACATCACCCCGTCCCTCACCGGAGACCTTTGCTCCAGGCCGCTCACGTCCGCCGAGGCGTTGCTCGCGCGTCTGGATTGGCCGGAAATAAAAGTGGGCGTGGCGGCGGTGTGTGTGATGACGGGCAGAGGAGGAGGCATGGAGGCTTTCGGGTTGAGGAGACCATTGGGGCTGTCAATCATGGCTTGGATCTTGAGCTCTGCACACACACACACACACACACACACACTTGTGAGTGACGGTGCATCACTTCACGCACACTCTCATATTTTTGCGCGTATACATGTTTTACAAGTTGATAAGCGAGTGTTTGAACCTGCGGCAAACATCTCCCTCAGCTTCTCCTCGTCCTCGTAAGAGATCGACTGCCTCTCGTCATCCGCCTCGGATCGGTTGGCGTCGCCCTGAAATCACATGCCTGGTAAGTTGAGAGGGAAAGTGAGTGACAAAAAAAAAACGGAGGGCTGGAGATGGAGGTGGAGATGGAGGTGGAGATGGATGGAGACTGGATCTCCACCGAGCTATGTGACTTTGGCAACAATCTCCTGTCGTCACACCAATAAAGCTTTACTGAATTTAATTAAAATTCACGCCAGAAAGATGGAGGCAGACGGCTTTGGCAAAAAGGATATCCGAAATTGTGTGTGTGTGTGTGTGTGTGTGTGTGTGAGGGAGAGATAGCGAGCAAATGTTCTCTGATGCTGGAGATAAAAGATGAAAACTAAACAACAAAAGCTCACCAGCTGTGAATGGCAGGCCATATCAAACACATCCCACCAGAGAGAGGATTGTGTGTGTGTGTGTGTGTGTGTGTGTGTGTGTCAGCAGGAAGGAAAGCAGCGAGAAAATAGAGAAAGATGGATGGAGAAAACAAACAAGAAAGCAAGAGAGGGAGCGGTAGGGGAAGCACACAGGCGGGATGGTGGAGATAATTCTCTCGTAGGAAGCTTTGGGATCGTCAGTGTCGCTGAGCTGAATTAGCCCCCCCCCCCCGCACACACACACACACACACACACACACACACACACACACACACACACACACATACGCCTCCTTCTGTAAGTAGCTTAGATGAAAATGCGTCTTTGCCCTTACTTCTGCCTGGAAGCCCTCCACCAGGATGGCTACCAGCAAATTGAAGAGGACGTAGTTCCCGAAGGTCATGAGGGCCACGAAGTAGAGGGCGGCGAGCGGCGTGGTGGAGGCCATCCCGTTGTAGAGCACGGCGTTCCAGTCCTCCTGGGTCAGAATCTGCACGCAAATTTTTAAAACACACCGGCTGCACTATACGGCCAGAAGTATTTGCTAACCCATCCGAATAATGGGAGTCAGGTGGTCCGGTCACTTCTATGGTCACAGGTGGATTGAATCAAGCGTGCAAAGCTCAGGGAACGTGGATCTGTGATAAGACGCCACCTGTGCGACAAATCCATCGTGAAATTTCCTGGCTCCTAAAGTCCCCAGTCAGCTGTATCATAAGATAATAGGAGTGTTTGGGAACGACAGCAACTCGGCCACGAAGTGATAGGCTACGTAAGCTGGCGGAGCACGTAGCGCCAAGAGGTCGCCAACTTTCTGCAGAGTCAGTGATTACGGACCTCCAAACATCATGTGGCCTTCAGATTAGCTGAAGAACAGCGCGCGGAGAGCTTCATGGGATTGGGTTTTCATAGCCGAGCAGCTGCATCCACGCGCAACGCAAAGCGTGGGATGCAGCTTTGTAAGGCGTGCAGACACCGGACTCTCGGACTCTAGAGCAGCAGAGATCACGCTTCTCCATCTGGCAATCCGATGGACCAGTCTGGGTTTGGCGGTCGCCAGGACAACGCTACTTGTCTGACCACATTGTGCCAAGTGTGAAGTTTGATGCATCAGTGCACAAAGCAAGGTCCATAGAAACATGGATGACAGAGTCTGTTGTGGGTGAGCTTGACACAAAGTCCTGATCTCAACCCCATGGGACAACTTTGCAATAAATTAGAGCAAAGACTGAGTGGCAGGCCTTCTCGTCCAACATCAGTGTGTGACCTCACAAACGCCTTTCTGGAAGAACGGTCCAAAATTCCCATGAATACACTCCTGAACCTTGTGGACAGCCTACTCAGAAGAGTTAAAGCTGCGATCGCCGCAAAGAGTGGACCTACGTCGTATTGAACCAAAGGATTAGGAATGGGATGCCACTTCAGTGCATATGCGAGTCGTGGCAGGTGAGCAAATACTTTTGCCCATATCTTCTGTATCGCTAGAAAGATGAATCATTTATCATCCCGTCCTCTGCTGAGCAGTGATGAAGCTCATCGGCGATCAATTATCTTACATGTGAAGCACATGTGCCATTACTCCGCCCTTCCCTTGCTAGCAAAGCGCAGACGACCGGAGGGCGCTCATATTTTGTGCGAAATTGAAGAGCGAGCCGCCTTGAAGTGGGTCAGAGGGATTGATGACCTCCGTCCAGCTTCGACGGCCCCTTTGCGAAATGGACTTCCAGGATCATTCTGCAAAGGGGAGGTTTTCTTATCGTGGCAACTGGACTTGTATGTCTTCCAACATATTAGGGAAACCCTAAGATCCTGCAGCTACTATGATTGCGCCTTCGCCAAATTGGAAACCACCAGATGCAAGAACATGGAACAGGAGGAAGACCGCAAAGAACATGGTTGTACCCAATACTGCCGGTGTTTCAGAGAAACTCCGAAGAGTTTTCAGCAAACTCCACAACACCCTGAGGAGACGACTGGTCAGACACAAGGACACCCAGGCAGAAGATAGAGAACGTGATGTTCTTGAAGGAGGGTCGTGATGACGTCTACATTAAGGAGACCAAACTCCAGAGCCAGCACTTCAGGTGAGGACTCCGAGGTCCACCTCCACCTGGAGGATGAGGACCATTGCTTTGAGGACGGCAATGTCCACATCCTGGCCAGAGAAGACAGATGCTTCCGGAGAGGAGGCACAACCTTTTCCAAAAGTATCACACCATACTCGGATCAAAGACCGGTTTGCACACATGGACCGGGACCTTCTGCACCCTCCAAACCACCAGGAAAGATCCACCACCAGAAGCTGCCCCTGGTAACGTCCACGTGAGCCTCAGTTCATGTGATCCAACAGGTTTCACTCCTTTATTTAGCTTTCCCTTTTCACAATCCAGTCCAGGTAATCCCACAAAAGTTGCTAACACCACCCCCATTATCCAAATCTTCTTTTCTTGGCAACAGGACATGAGTTTCTTCACATGAACACGCTTCACCCCGATTCAACCTGCAAAACAACTCCTTCGTCAACATTAAGGAGCATCTCAGCTGGGACGCCGTCTCGGGATCAACACCAGGATGGATCAGCAAACATGGACCTCCAGACAACCGGGAAGGATCCACCACCAGAACCAGCCCCTGGTAACTTCCACTTCAGTCCACGAGATCCAACGGATTTCACATTCTGAGAAGGTCGGCTTCACCTTGTCAGAGTCCAATCCTGGTAGATCCTCCAAAGTTGTACCTTTGGACACCCCCATTAGCACAACAACATCCTTCCTCCTAGTTTCCACCTAGCTTCTGCCCATCAAATCCTCATTTGCATATCAAGCCATCATAATCCAGGACCCGCCCACAACCCTGGAAGATCTGTTTGGAAACTCCACACAGGACATGAGAGCTGAAGAAGCCTCTGAGATGAGGAACATCTTCAAGTGGAGACAATCAGGTCCAGTTGCCACGACAAGAAGATTGCCAAGAAATCACCATGACCTGGAGGACTGAGAACCTCCACAGACATGTCTGACTTAAATATCACACACGCCCGTGTGTGTGTGTGTGTATGTGTGTGTATGTGTGTGTGTTTGTGTGTCACCTGGAACACCGTCACCGTCGCCCACAGCAGAGAGTCGAAGTTCTTCCTGTCGGGCATGGTGTCGCCGCTGTCCTGTCGCAGGCCAAATTTACAGCCAAAGAGATGCATCCCCAGGATACTGCAGAAACACACACACACACACACACACACACACACACACACACACACACACGAGATAATGTAAAAACACATTACTTTAATTACATGCTAATCAAACATGGAGGCTGGGAAAGAGGCTGCAGCCTCTGTGATTACTCGTGTGTGTGTGTGTGTGTGTGTGTGAAGATGCACCTGAATATGAAGATGAACAGCATGAGCAGCATGCAGAAGGTGGCCACGTTGTCCATGGTCTTCATCAGGACCACCAGCTGCCTCCTCAGCGCAGGCAGGAAGCGGACCAGCTTGAGGACTCGGAGCAGGCGGAAGGTGCGGAGCACCGACAGGCCGCCTTCTGCCTCGCCCACAATCTCCCACACACTGGAACACACACACACACACACACACACACACACACACAGTTGACAGTTGTCACCAAGCTAGGCGTGTTGGTCCTTCATGTTTTCACCTTGTTTCTGGAGGACACACATGTCAAACTCCAGGCCTGCGGGCCAGATGGGGCTCGCCACCTTATTTTCTGAGGCCCGTGAGAACGTCTTAAAAGGTTTGATTGTCTTAGAATAAAGAAGTCAAACGCGCCCAAAAAAAATACATTTCCCACAGTTCATGTAGATCATAAGATTAGATAAGATAAGATAAGATAAGATATATAAGAAGACAAGATAAAATAAGATAAAATAATATAAGATAAGATATATAAGATAAGATAAGACAAGACAAGATAAGATAAGATAAGATAAGATAAGATAAGATAAGATAAGATAAGATAAGATAAGATAAGATAGGATAAGATAAGATAAGATAAGATAAGATAAGATAAGATAAGATAAGATAGGATAAGATAAGATAAGATAAGATAAGATAAGACAAGACAAGATAAGATAAGATATATAAGAAGACAAGATAAAATAATATAAGATAAGATAAGACAAGACAAGACAAGATAGGATAAGATAAGATAAGATAAGATAAGATAAGATAAGATAAGACAAGATAAGATAAGATAAGATATATAAGAAGACAAGACCAGACAAGATAAAATAAGATAAGATAAGATAAGATAAGATAAGATAAGTTAAGATAAGATAAGATAAGATAAGATAAGATAAGATAAGATAAGACAAGACAAGATAAGATAAGATATATAAGAAGACAAGACCAGACAAGATAAAATAAGATAAAATAAGATAAAATAAGATAAGATAAGATAAGATAAGATAAGATAAGATAAGATAAGATAAGATAAGATAAACTTTATTGATTCCATAAGGGAAATTTGTTTTGTCACAGCATCATAACAGTTATACGTGTCAATAAATATGAATATAAATACAGAGAAAGTTAAAAGACAATTAGAAAATGGCAACAAAAAAATAAAAAATGTATTAAAAATCCACAGATAAATAGACGGCAGAGAAAACAGCAACAGCAACAGCATGGATAAAAATGGACAACAGAATGGGGGGACATGTTTACATCTCTGCAAATATATTTGCAAATATATTACAATTTCCTTCGGGATAAATAAAGTTGTTTCTTATTCTTATTCTCATATTCATATTTATAATAATAATGTTACATAACCTATTTACGCAAAGTAAGAATTTCATTGTACAGGGAAACACGATTCTACAATCTTGAATCTTGAATCTCTTGAAATGCAAACGCAACGTTTTGGATTTGAACAAGTCATGAATTCAGAGTTATTTAGCGTTAAAGAGTAGTTATATTTATTTAACATTACATGTAGTTACATTTATACTGTTACCGCGACATGTGACCCTTCGAGGTCACCCCCGCTTTAGGGCGATTAATGTCGATTAATTTGGATTAATCCATATATTAGATTAGCTTGGCGGTGACGTGCTACTTCAACCAGGAAGTGCTTCAGGATAAAGAAAACTACTTCCTGTCACTGATCAGTGCCAGAGAGCGGAATTGTGGGATTTAGAGTCATTGTGCACCAAGTTTTTAATCAAATTAATCATGCAGATTAATTATTCTGATTATACATTAATTTTTACACTATGTTTTGTGAGAAGATGACCACGATTCCTGATATCCCAGACCAACCCCTCTAGAGCTCCGAGAGATGAAGAACAGAACTACAGAAGCTCAGAGACAAACATCTGAGGAGAACATCTCCTTTTGAAGGTCGACACAAACAAAGAACCCACCTGATGATGACAATGACGCTGTCAAATCCGTTGTAAGGGTTCTTGATGTAGCCGAAGAGTCCGAGAGCCAAGACCTTCAGCAGCATCTCCAGGCTGAAGAGGCTGGTGAAGACCATGTTGCTGATCTCCAGAATATCGGTCAGCTCCTGCGGCTGGAGGACGGAGAGGGACAGGCTGAAGCTAACACGTTAGCGACTCCTGGAGGGCCAGAAGAAGCCGTAACGAGGGACTCGGACGACTGGAAAACATCGAGAAGATGAGGACCAGCTTTAGGTCTGGCATCAACGCAACGAGAAGTATCGGAAGGCGTGGCGGCAGCCATTTAGACCTGAAGAAATCAAGAGACGTCTTCGTCGTTGGATGAGCGTTCAAGCTGCGTCTCGCGACGGGAGGAAAAAAAAAAAAAAAACACAAGTGCACTTGAACGCATCACCCGGTGCAGAAGAAATTTCCTCCACTTTCCAGCGGGTGCATGTGAATGCAACCCCCTCCCACACACACACACACCCACACACACCCACACACACACACTCTGTTATCAGTGTCATTTCCCAGTGGGAGCGTTTTCAGGAGTGGGGCTGTTCATCAGCACGCTCTCGGTGATTTGATAATTTCCCCGTCACTTTTGTGCTTCTGTCGTGGATGAGATTCTCATTTGATTTTTTTTTTTTTTTTTTTAAATTCAAATCATCGGCATTCATGCCAGGCATCTCCTCCGCTCCGGAATAATCCCTTCACCTGCTTAAAGCGCCTCTCAGGCTGATGCTCATGGGATGCATAATCACACGCTGATGCCAGATTTGCGAATTATGTGAATGAGAGGGTGAATGGTTGAGTGTCTCTGAATGACGCAAGAATGACAGGGTGAATAGTTCCATGTCCTCATAAAAGGTGTGAATGACTGAGTGAATGGTTGCATGTCTCGATATGGACAATGTGAATGTCCTAAATGAATGTTTGCATGTGTCAAAATGTTGGTGAATGAGTGGGTGAATGTCTGGAGATGGCATGTAGATGAGAAAACAAATAGTTTTGTGTCTCTATGTGACATGTGAATGACTGAGTGAATGGTTGCATGAGTCAAAATGTTGGTGAATGAGAGGGTGAATGTCTGGAAACTGCATGTAGATGAGAAAACAAATAGTTTTGTGTCTCTACATGACACGTGAATGACAGAGTGAATGGTTGCATGAGTCAAAATGTTGGTGAATGAGAGGGTGAATGTCTGGAAATGGCATGTAGATGAGAAAACAAATAGTTTTGTGTCTCTATGTGACATGTGAATGACAGAGTGAATGGTTGCATGTCTCGATATGGACCATGTAAATGTCCTAAATGAATGGTTGCATGTGTCCAAATGTTGGTCAATGAGCGGGTGAATGTCTGGAAATGAGAAAACAAATAGTTTTATGTCTCTCCATGACACGTGAATGACAGAGTGAATGGTTGCATGTGTCAAAATGTTGGTGAATGAGAGGGTGAATGTCTGGAAACTGCATGTAGATGAGAAAACAAATAGTTTTGTGTCTCTACATGACATGTGAATGACAGAGTGAATGGTTGCATGAGTCCAAATGTTGGTGAATGAGAGGATGAATGTCTGGAATTGGCATGTAGATGAGAAAACAAATAGTTTTGTGTCTCTATGTGACACGTGAATGACTGAGTGAATGGTTGCATGTCTCGATATGGACTATGTGAATGTCCTAAATGAATGGTTGCATGTGTCCAAATGTTGGTGAATGAGAGGGTGAATGTCTGGAAACTGCATGTAGATGAGAAAACAAATAGTTTTATGTCTCTACGTGACACGTGAATGACAGAGTGAATGGTTGCGCCAGAGATTAGCATGTTTTTTTTCCCCCTAGTTTCAGGGAGCGGTCGCTAACCGGAGGCTAACCTCCTCAGGGACGAGATGGTCTCATTTTGATTTGCGATATTATTGGATCTGAGAGGGTGACAGGTATTTATCTATCCCGGCCGACAGAAGGCATTTATCCATCTGCAAACCCTGCCAACACCGAGCGTGACATCCGGCAGACGCCGTCGAGATGCTGACATGTGTCGCTTTCGGGCGGAACCGCAGGACGCATCGCGTTTTCGTTCGTGTTCCTCCGACGAAGGCCGTGAAGATCCGCCTCCCCCACCATCATCTCCTGCCTTTTCTTATCGAATCACAGTCAGATCTGTCTCGCCGCCTTCCCCCTCCCTTCCCAGGGTCACACTTTAATTAACACTTCACGTCTTATGAGTTTCCCTCCATCTCCTACTGCACACACACACACACACACACACACACACACACGCTCACACACACACATGCAGTCACGCCTTGTGATCCCCATATGCCCGTCGCCGCAAGTGTTGATTGGAGGTCTACGCTTATTGCCGGACTGATTAGCACGTCCATTTTCAATCAAAGCGCGGATGCGCCCGCCCACTGCTGCACACACACACACACACACACACACACACACACGAGTCGTGACGCATCTCACACACACCGCGTACCTGCTCGTGGTACTCTATGCCCATGGACAGAGTGTTGATAAGAATAGCAATCATGATTCCTCTGCTGAAGTATCTGCTGCCGACGATGAGCTCCAGTTTGGCGGTGAGTCCGGCCCGGCAGCGCCGGTGCAGCCTCACCTTCGGCTCGAGCGGTGGCGGCGGCGGCGGCGCGCCGCAGCGGCAGGGCGTGCCGCACTGACACGGGGCGTCGCCGTGACGCGAGGCGCCGCGCACGTACTGCCGGCCCTCCGGACGCTCGTTGCCGTCGGCGCCGTCGGAGAGCTGGTTGTAATAGACGCAGTACGGGCACGCCGAGGATTCCACGGGGACCTCGCCTGGCAGCGGCAACGCCGGGCAACCGGCGCACCCACCTGAGGAGAGAGGACGCACAAATAAACCCCCACGTCGAACGGCGGTACATCAGGCTAGCGTGGTGGGCGCGCAGCCTCGTCTTTGTTTGCCACGGGAGGGTAAGACTCAATAACGTGGAAGCTACTGTGCAGAGGGTTTCTTTATTAGAGCCCCATATCTGTGTGTGTGTGTGTGCAATTTAGCAAATTCATTAGCAAGCAGCCCGGTGGAGGTGGAGGTGGAGGTGGAGGTGGAGGGGGGTTTGCTTATGACATAACAACAAACACTAATCTTGCACGAGCATTTCAGTTGTCCTGACAATTACAGCAAACTCGTGTTTCGCCGCAGACTGATAGGGTAAATCCAATCCGGCTGCTCCTCGGTGTGTGTCTGCAGATAACGGCGAGGAAACCTTCAGCGCACACACACACACACAAACACACACACACACACACACACTGCTGGAATGACTCTCTGCAGCTCACGCACGGAAAACTTATCCTGATTTTGGCCTCTTTCTGCCGGGATCCCCCGGGGCGAGAGGGCGTATAATGAATTATTTGCACGACTTGTTTGTGTCCTTTATTGTTATTCATTCATTCATTATCTGTACAGTTCACCCTGCACTCAGGGTCGCGGGGGGTGTGTGTGTGTGTGGGAGGGTATTTTCCAGCTGGGATTAGCCAAAGGTTCACCCTGGACCCAAAACAGGGGCGCATACGGCGACATTCAACCATTCACCCTCTCATTTAGATGTCATTTAGCTACATATAAACATTCACGCTCTCATTTACAATATCATGTAGAGATAAGCATCAACTCACCCCTTCATTCACATAAATAAACAGACGTACAACCATTCACACACTCTTTCACATGAAATAGAGTCACACAGCCATTCACCCCGTCATCCAGCAGTCCTGTGGACAAATGTAGTAATTCGCCCTCTTATTTACAGTAATTTCCGGACTATTGAGCGCCACCTCAATATAAGCCGCACCGGCTAGCCGATCGCTATCTCGGACTTCCTCCTGCGCACTAAAACTGTCAAAATCGTCTTCTTCGGTGTCGGAGTTTAACAGACTCAGAATTTCCCGGTCATTTTATCGGCCCGATGTGACGAGGATAAGCGGCGTGAAGCTCGTTAGCGTCCCCCACCCAAAAAAGTCCATATATTAGCCGCATAGTTGTTTTCGTGAAAAAAGTCGCTGCTTATCGTCCGCAAATTACGGTACATTTCATATAGAGACAACCATTCACCCTCTCATTTACACACAATAGAGAAACACAAACATTCACCCCCCCCTTTCAAATGCATAGACAAACAACCATTCACCCTCTCATTTACATGTCATGTAGCGACACACAAACATTCACCCGCTAATTCACACGAAAAAGACATGCAATCATTCGTCCCTTCATTTAAATGCATAAACAGACATGCGACCATTCATCCTCTCATTCACATGAAAAAGACATGCAATCATTCATTCCTTCATTAACATGCATAAACAGACATGCAACCATTCATCCTCTCATTCACATGAAATAGAGACATGCAAACATTCACTCTGTCATCTGCACATCATGTAGCGCCATATAACCATTCACTCCTTCATTTACATGCATAAAGAGACATGCAACCATTCAAACTCTCATTAACATGTTACGAAGCAACATACAACCATTCATCCTCTCATTCACACGAAATCGGGACATATAAGCATTAACCCATTCATTCAGCAGCAGGACAAATATAACCTTTCCCCCTCTCATTTACATGTCATGTAGGGACACACAAACATTCACCTGCTCATTCACATGAAATACACTTGCAATCATTCATCCCTTCATTTACATGAAAAAAAACATGCAAACATTCACTCTGTCATTCGCACTAAATAACCATTCACTCCTTCATTCACATGCATAAAGAGACACACAACCATTCACCCTCTCATTCACATGAAATAGAGACATAGAAGCATTAACCCGTTCATTCAGCAGTCCTACCGTCAAATACAACCTTTTAATCTGTCATTTCCATGTCATGTGTAGAGATGCAACCATTCACCCACTCATTCACCCATCAAACAGAGACATCCAAACATCCTTTCACTCAATTATACATCATATAAAGACACACAACCTTTCACCCACGTTTGTCCAAACGTGTGAACCTCCCGTCTGTGTTTGGACCGCCGGAGGAACCCGGAGAACCCTGAGGAACCCCTTGCAGAACGTGGAGGCTCCACACAGGAAGGAACCCTGTGGGAATCCAACCGAGGCGGAAGCGTCAAACCTCGCTCCGCCGTGGCCGCCCTCCTTTATTATTAAAATAGTATGAAAGTTTGATATGTATTGCATCCGTTACTTGTCTTATTAAATAAATCATCTCCAGGCTTTTCAGAAGACGTGCTCTTGCTCTCGATGTGTCCGCGTTAAGTCGCGAAAAGGCTTACGTTACTCCTCGGAAGGTGAAACCGGCCACGCGGATCTCCAGGAACCCCCCTGTCGGTGGACTTTGGCGAAACAACACGGACGATATCGCTTGTTTTGGAGATAAAAAAGATCATCTCCACGAAGGAATGTTTGTTTTTAGGATGTAACGTCACGTCCTGGCTGAAGGCGATCGGACGGTCGGACACGGAGCTTATAATCGGGTCATCGAGTTCCCCGCGTTCCCTCCGGCCGCAGATATCACGTTCACGACAAGACTGAAATATAACGCCTCTGGCTGAGGACGTTGCCGAGGCCGACAGACGATAACAACTCCGAAGGTCCTCTGGAGGAGATTTATATGTCAAATTAAGAGCTTTTTATGTTTTATTTCCTACTTTTAAAAATGAAATATATGATAGGCTTTGCTCTGGAGTTACGGAAACCTAATTTCTCAACGAGGCTTGGATTTCCACCGTCTCCGTGTTCTCCACGTGTTTTCACCAACCAGGAAGTCCAACGTCTTGGTCATATCGAGGTTTGCGGCTCTTGTGATTTGGAAGTTTTTGGCGCTAATCTGGATTTAGCGAGATTTAGCCGATTAATCCGACGGTTCAATGCTGAAGGTCCGTGGTCTCCACGTTCTCCTCGTGGGGGTTCCTCAGGGTTCTCTGGGTTCCTCCAACAGACCAAACACCTGCAGGAGGTCCAGTGGAGACCCGGGGTCTCTGAATGAATGAATGAATGAATGAATGAATGAATGAATGAATGAATGAATTTCTCGTTGCTTTGTGGACGAACGACTGCTTCTGAAATTCTACTCGGAAGGTGATAAAATACAAAATGGTGTTACTTCAAAAAGACTGAAAGTCAGATGAGAGAAATAAAGAAGCAAGGCTGCATTCAAAGCTGTCTCACACACACACACACACACACACACACACACACACACACACACACACGCGTGCGCGCACACACTTTGTTCTCACCGTGCTCGAGCACCAGCTGCGGCAGTCTGTTGATGGTTTCCGTGGCAATCAGCCTCTTCTGGTCCTTCCCATCCACGTGACTGAAGAGGGGGGATATTATGGGATAGTTGAAGCCGTTGCCCCCGTTACTGACGGGACGCTCGGGCTGAAGCTGATGGTGAAGCTGATGTTGCTGGTAGAGCTGGTTGAGGTGAGACAGGTCATTGGGGGCGTGGCCCGAATGGCGGTGGGCGAGTCCGTTCATCTCGCCGACTCCGCCCCCTCTGGCTCCGCCTCCCCTGTCTTTGCGGCACGCGCATGTGCATTGGAAGCGCGCGCGCGCCTGAGCGTAGAGGCGGGACGTCCGCCGCGCCACCTTGCGACCCAGGTGCGCCAGATAGCGGATGATCTCCTCGTAGCAGCTCCCCGGTTGGCTGTCGCTGGCCAGGGTGGAGGCGGACTGGTGCAGCTGGCGGGCGCGCTGCTCCGATTTCATTAAGGCGTGTTCTCTCTGCTTGGTCTCCGAAAACTGGGTTGCTATGACAACCAGGCACAGGTTGATCATGAAGAAGGACCCCACCTAATCACGACAGAACATGCACGGCACACCGCTTTAACACAACATGGATGGCACGTGGACGTTTGGCATTCCTGGACTACAGAGGTATCTGGAGGCGACTAGCATCCCGCTATCCGGGCTCGGAGTCAAATCCCGATAGCGCAAATTCTGCACCGCCCGCCTTACAAACTGTACATTCATGCTCGATCATGATCAACACACTGCTGTGAACGTGGCGACTTTTGAGTTGCAGCTGAGGGACCGAAAAACGTCAGATAACAACAGGCTACATCCTGGGAGAAGGACCGTGAAAAGAAGGCACCCATAACTGAAGGTCAGGGAAACATAGCCAGTAAGACTTTGTGAACTGCCGCATTTCATTGCTTGACAGGGAACAGAAGATCGAGGTAGAATGGGACAGGATCCAACAAAACCTAGATTGCAGATCGATGACGGCGCCTGACAAAGAGCAAAGTCCAAAATACAGCCTTCCACGACGACAAAGGGAAAAGATCTGGACCCTCGACGACAGAAAGGGTTCACTCTTGCTATCTTCACTTCTATGTACCGCCAAAACGCGAGCAGTCGGACTGAACCAAAAGGGACTCCTGCTAGAAAAACGGCGTCCGCCTGTACCCTCGGGTTCACACTTACGATGATGAGGAAGATGAAATAGATGAAGTTGTAGAAAGAGTGTGCATCCATCACGTAGTACATGATGTCCACCCAACCCTCCAGAGTGATCACCTTGGTGGACACAGAAGGGGACAACCGTTTGTAGAGGACAGTGACTTTCTCAAGGAAGATGAAACCGCTTTCGATGTTTACCTGGAAAATGGCGATCCATGCATAGCCGATGTTATCGAAGTTAATGGCGCCTTTGTGCGGGTTGACCTCCCCGGCGCGACACTCGTTGTAATACTGGTACCAGTTCACGCAAGATGCCGGGGCGTCCCCTTTGGGCGTCACCTCCGGACGGACCTCCTCGGCGCCCAGGTAGCAGAAAGCCCCGCCGACGCGGCGGCGAGGTACGTCGGTGCACCGAAGCATCCCGTTATCTCTGTCCGCTGAGCAGATGAAGGGATGGTCGTCCGTGCCGTCGGGCCGGTAGTAGCCGCTCAAGAAGGAAACGTTATACTTCCTGAAGAACCAGATGGTGAGAGGCATACTTTTAGACTTCACCATCCCACCTCTGTCCATGCCCAAACCATCTCAGAACATCTAACAGCCCCTGATGGACTCATTCCTGACCCTCTCAAGAACCTCTGCATCTTCCCCTCTGCGACCCCAAAATCTGCTTCCTGACTCCTCAGTGTCTCTAAACCAGACAACATGGCTCCTACACCTTTCCTTTCTCTTTTATCACCCCTGGCACTTTTCTCCACTGGTTCCAACCTGCTTGCACATGTTCCTTCACCTCTTCTTCACCCTCGCCGTTGCCCTGGACTGTTGACCCTTGGCAATTAAAAACCCTCCACCTTCTTAATCCCCTACTCCTTGTAGCCTCATCCCTCCAACCTCCACCTCTCTAGTCTGCTGAGGTTCTCCGTCATCCAGGTCTTGTCAAAAATCTTCTCGTTGTGGCAACTAGACTTGAATTTCTTCACTTGAAGATGTTTCACCCTTCAATCAATACGCCTCTTCAGTTCCCTAGATTTCCCTCCACCTGGTTCCTGCTCTCATATACATTACAATATCATCTACAAACACCGTAATTCTGCCTGTCCATCACCACTGCAAAGAAAGGGTTCAGCACTGAAGCACCCTGAAGCACCTCTGCCTCCACCTTGAACTCCTCTGTCACAGCTCACCACTGTCACGACTAGCATACATGTCCTGCACCACTCTAACGTACGTCTCTGCCACTTTGGACTTCCTCATACAACGAAATTATGTAAGGAGCAACAACACTGCGTAGTTTGCTTCCTGAATTAGAGTGCTATGGTATAATATAACAAAGTGCCACCAGTGCTTTGACCCCCACCATCCCCATAAATAACCCCAGAAAAAAACATAAATAACCCCAGTGTAAACATTTAGCAGTTTTTAGCAGTTTGAACATTTGTCAGCAGTCCTTATCTTGAGCCTAACCGTCCTATGGCCTGAGGGTACAGACTGTTGGCGAGTCTTTTTGTTCAGGCCTGTATGGAACTATACCTATACCCTATACTATACCCTGTTGTATGCTTTTTCAACAAGGACACCATGCAGCTCCCTCTGCTGCATCTGTAGTACTCTTTGTAGGCCAATACTCCATCTGAAGTACTCTTCACAAAAATATCTTCTTTTCAATTTCACAATGTGAATTTTTTTACATGTATGCTTAGAAATCCCATGGACAGAGCGAGACTCCCACAATGCCTCATCCTGTTCGCGCCGCTCAGCCCGGTGATTTAAAATATTTATGCTTTCAACAAATAAAATACAGTTTCATTCCTAAAAGGCTGTGAAACTGGTTTATCGATGCGCTCTTTTTATTTTAGTTACTCAAACAGGATTAGGCGGAGCATTTGCCTCGGTACCATCGCCAGCTGTGGATTAACACATGTTGAGTTAGAAGCAGGACAGTGAAGGGGTTAAAAATAAACCCATTGGTTGGGATGGAGCGGATGTCTGGTAGAACAACGGAAGCTGCGTGGAGATATTGTGCATCAAGTCTATTTTTTTTTTTCTTGCGATGTAAACAATACTCGGGGGCCAGATCAATTAATTGTATGTTTGGGGGATATAATGAGATTTATTGGCGGAAAAACAGGAAAACACAGAATCTGAGTGTTTCTGCGCCTTAAACCGCCAGGCGAGAGACAGAGTGCTTCTCAGGAGGACAAATCTATTTATTTATATCATGCGTGAAGACACGGAGCTCCAACTAGCCCGATGTGGAGCACCTCCAAGTGAAAAGAGCAAGCATGGAAAGAAAGATGGAGTAGAGAAGAAGAAGAAGAAGAAGAAGAAGAGTGGAGGAACCACGAAGAAGGTAAGTGAGGTGACAGGAGAACATCGCCTCCTGGATTCTTAGCAAAATCCATTTCCCGAGATTTTAGAAAAGGCTGGGTGCTAGCCACCACGTGCTAGATGTTCTGGAGACAAAGTGGTTTGAGCATGGACAGAGAAGGGATGGTGATTATCTCAGTAGAAGGACGCTGAGGATGTAACCACCAGGCTGGAGGTCTGGATGAAGACCAGAGATGGAAGGAAGGAGGACATGGAATTATAATACAGAGGAGAGCTTTAGATGGAGGAAGATACGTAATCCTCTATGGTCTTGGGGAACTCGCGGATGCGTGGCCAAATGCAGGGGTACCGCTGTGGGGCAGTGCTGTCCGGTATGCTCGAGCGCAAGCAGTGAAAGGAGAAGAAATGAAGAACACTATGCGGCGTCGTTGGAACAAGGGGGAAGAATTATCTGTCCGAATGGCGCCATGGATGCAAACGCTGATCTCTGCACTGCCCTCTAGTGGACGGATTTCCTGACCATGTAAAGCAGGGGTGCCCACACTTTTTCGCCTTGTGAGCTACTTTTCAAATGACCATGTGAAAATGAGCTACCTCCACTAAAAATGCTGAATATATATTTAGTGAGTATACTTAACACAATAAATGTATGAATGGAGTCTGCAGCATAGTTGAAGTTAGCTCACTCAACTCACTTTTCGGAGGGAAGTCGGTGTCGTCGTTTTTATGAACGGTCTGAAAACGCCGCTCCGAATTTCCCTTTTTTGGTCTAGCAAGGGCAGACCGGCGGATGAGGCAAGCGTACTTTGAAAATGACAATTAAAAAAAAAAGTCCATCTCCCATTCCGTTTTAGTCTTTTTACCCACCGCTCATTTTTATACCCATACATTTAGAAGACATAAATTGGAGGCTAGCTCGCTAGCTTGCTAGAACGCATGCTATGTGCACATGCGCAGTGACAGAAAAGGTCCCATTGGACAGACCGACTGTCGGTCAAGTGACAAATTTCATAACGCGGATGATAGGCTGACGTCTACGTTTTAACGGCATGCGATCTACACACACTACCTTTGCGATCGACCGGTAGATCGCGATCGACACCTGATGTACCCGATGTAAAGCATACATAGGACATTTGACAACGGACAATGGATATGACACCGCTGTTGGCGGTTCATTCAAAGTACTGATTTGACAGTACAGTGATACACAGTAGATGCAGATGTTTACTTCTAGTGAAAGATTGGTCTTGCGAGGCCACAAAGCTAGAAAAACGCATCCGAGGGGCTGCTTGTGCCTTTTCGCAGAAACCCTGGTTCCTGAACAACAACCCACGGCTGGTTCTAAAGGCAAAGTCATTCCTCTTTTAAAAAAGGGCCTGTGGTTCTTCTAGAGACGTAAACAGCGACGCCCTGCTTTTCGCTAATTCCTGTAAATGTTCTGTAATGTAGCGTGACAGTGACATAAAGGCTCCGCACCACCAATTAGACTTGATTTAATTCACCCGGAGGGGGCAATCTGAGGCACGCGCCGGCAACCGGATGCACTGATACAGTTCATTTACACTTAAAGTGAGACGTATGAAGGCATTAAATGGAAATAAAACAGGACCCCGGGACAGCGCTCTGTCTCAGGCCGACTACAGAAGGAAGAGGAGCTAAAGAGCGGGTCTTAATCCACGCTGAAAATTCCATTTAGGCCACTTCTGAGGTTCTGAGAACAGTCCTGTTCCGGGAAGTAGCCTCCTCCGAGTGAACCTTTTAGTGTTGCTTTTTCAGAGGCACTGAGGGACCACGGTAGGAACCCATGTGTCCTAAGCGATGTCCAACCTAAGCTCCAAACTCAAAAACAAACCACCAATGAAGAAGAAGAAGAAGAAGAAGAAGAAGAAGAAGAAGAAGAAGAAGAAGAAGAAGAAGAAGAAGAAGAAGAAGAAGAAGAAGAAGAAGACGACAAAGGCAACATAGAGATGGAAGCTACTTCAGCATTCGTGTTCTGCATGGTGGGAATAGTAACCATGGATTATCAGAGGGGCTGAAGTGTTTTACCGTGAGAAGAACCCTTTTAGCCATCAGCTAACTACGAACTTATTTGGGACAAAATGTTGGTGATGCTCTGGAGACCCGACCCTCAGTGGCACGGCAGGCCAGAAGAGCTGGGACTTCTTTTGCACTTCATTTCTGGGAAGAAAGTCCACGATGAAAAATGGCACTCCTGCGATCTGCAAGAAGTATCTTGTGACCGGCTTACGAGTTCCACCAAGCGCCGACGTCACATGAGGTCCTTTGGAACCACCAAAAAACCCTACCTCGGACCTGAGGTTCCTCTGCTGGCCAACTCTCCCAAGAACGGTCTAAAGGTATGAATAACTGCAAAAAGTTCCCGGAGTCCCCGAAGGGTCTTTCGTCTCTTGGTTTGCTAAGCGACGTCCGCTTGCATCGCTAATCAGTGAGCCGACTTTACCTAGAGGGGCGTCTGAGATGATGCTGGAGGAGGCCAGCAGGTGAGACACCATCGTATCCAATGTTACATAATCTAACGTGACCATGGCAGGAGGGCGGTAACTGCGGGAGGACCTTTACGGTCCCCTCTGCGAAATAGTAGCCAATCGGTCAAAGGTAAACTTGCGACTTCTAGGGACGAGGGTATCTCTTTGCGCCATGCGCGAGGGGTTACCATGGTAACTCACATCTTGACCTCTTCGCCCATGAAACAGCGGTTCCTCAGGAGTCCCGCCCACAGCTGCACACCCACGATGCCGAAGATGAAGAAGACGAAGAAGCACAGCGCCAGCACGTTGCCCAGCATGGGGAGGGTGTCCAGGAGGAGGGTGACCAGGATGCGCATACCTGCCAAAACACACACACACACACACACAATCAAACCGGTTTTTCAAATCCAAGTGTTGAATATCTGAGGGACGTCCCGTCTCGGAGATAAACTGAGATGTGATTTCCGAAGGAGGTGTGACTCACAATATCAGAATGTTGACGGCTCCCGCTTGGGTACTTTGGTCCGGAGAGTCAAAAATTTAAAATGAAATTGGAAACATTGTGTGTCCAAGGTATGAAATTAAAAAAAAAAAAAAAAAAAAAAAGGTTGCAAAATGCATTTTCCGTTAATCTTTGATAACGGCGAGGCAGCCGGCGTCTGCGGCTTTGAGAGGCCACGCGATAATCAGATGCAAGTTGTTTGAATGTGTGTGGGGTTGAGATAGCGGCGAAAAACACCGTCGCTCGCGGCTGCCTGAATGTTAATGTCCACGTGAAGAAGGAGCCGCTTGACCTTCAGTGGCGGAAGGGAAGTCAGCCATATTGGATGATCATTACGGATGATCATCCAAATAATGACCTCCCCCCCCCAAAAAAAAAAAACCCTTCCTTCAGCGTCTCCAGGAGCAGAAACGATCCGGATGCAAACACCTGAGGTCGGTTTTGGTTGCGTATCCAGATTATTAGATCATTTTTAATTCAAATGAAGCAATATTTTTGACGCCTCTGTGAAAAAACATAAGGTACTTTCAAAATATCACCCACCAGAAGCCGTTCGTACGATTGCCTCGATATAAGATACGTGTCCGGGTCCGGCACCACGAGGACCAGCATGAAGAAATACTTAAATAGCTTGATAGTTTCAATAGTTTTCAACTCGTTCATGCAATATGTATGCTGATAATCCTGCAGGAAGGGTTCACCCTGGACCGACGATGAAATACAGACGCCTCGAGACCCCTTTCTGGTCATTTTGCGACCGACCTGGAGCCTCATATCTGCATCAACATCTGTATCTATATCTAAAACCCAACCTAAATAAAAGCAAGGTTTGTATTTCCTACGTCCAAAATGAGAACTGCGCTCCTCTGCTGATGCTACGCCTGAAAATAAAAAGGGGTCCCCGAAGGCATCGGTGTCTGACAGAGGTGGAGCTCATTCATTTACACATAGAGACATCCAACCATTGTCTGGACCAGTTCTGGCCTCCAGTGAACCTCCTTCATGCTTTTAGACTGTCGGGGGACACCGGAGAACCCGGACGAAACCCAGGAGGACAACGTGGACCACAGAGAGGAACCCAACTAGGGGACTCCTTGCTGTGAGGAACAAGTTCTAAGCGCCCTCCTCAAATTCATACGCGGAAGTAGTCTTGAACTTAAGCCAGCGGGCGGCCACGGAAAGTGCTGCGGAGGCAACGGGGACCTCCTAATGTATTCTGCACAAAAGTGGAGCACCGCAATTAATTGAACGGCAAATAATTAGAGTTCAACTCCTGATAACGGGTCTCCTCTGAAGCAGAGGCGCAGGATTTCCGCCTTGCCGCCGGCTCCCGGACACGTGGCCACTTCAAATGTTTGTTCCAACCGATAAAAAGATCCAAGTCCGGCGAGCTGCCAAGGTCACGGGGAGGCAGAGCCGGCTGCTCAGCGAGCTGTTAAGAACAACATATCCGCCGTAATGATTTCCATTACTTTTCCCCGGCCGTGTCCTGATTTGCATACTGGTGTCCGTCAAGAGGAGATCCGCGGCAGAGGCGCCGACTGGGAAGTTCAGGAAATGAAGTGGCATTTACAGTCCGGCCAGGACTCGGACGCGTCTCTCATTGTTTTCCCCGTGACTAATGAGGTTGGCGACTTCCATCCGAAGGGTGTTTCCACGTCTGATGAATAGCGTGGGAACCGCGGGTGCACGGGCGCCAGCAATTATAAACCCAGCGCACGGTGAGCACTTGCATTGTCATCATACTTAATACCCAAAAAATGATATCCGGGAAACTTTTGCATTCCTTTGAACGTCTCTTAATTAAGGTGATTTTCAAAGAGGCGCTGTCAAACAGCACATTAGCATAATTTGCCCGGGAAAACAAACACCGCCTTCCGCTAAGCTTGTGGAAATAGCAGCTTCGTTAAATAACCAGAGAGCTCGGGGTGTGAAAACACACACATCCACGACCTCCCCGCTCCATTTGTCATCCGGGTAATCCCTGTCGCCGGATCCGACCGTCCTGAATAGAGTGCGGCTCCGACGGAGTCAACATGTCCGCTGCGGAAATGACATTTGATCCCCGCCGCTACATTTTGAGGTAGAGTAGATAAAGAGAAAAGCCGATCACGGTATCTTGACTTCTCTGCAAGAACAACCACAGATATCAGACACTTTGGAGGCGATCGCTGATCCATCACCTCGGTCGTTACGGCCCAGCTGGCAAAATGGTTGCTCAGGTGATTTCATGAGTTTTCGAACTTTGGGGGGGGTTTTATCTCCAAAACCCACACAGGGAGGTTCCAGGAGCCGTTTTGGTCACATGGAGGTATTGACCAATCATCGATTATCAATCAGATGTGTTAGCGCATCGTCATTTTTGACACCGGGCCTATTAAAAACAACAGAGTAGAACTTTAATTTAAGTCAGACGCCTTTAGGAATGACACCAGATGCCATTACGGTACCAGGAAACATCCCTCCAACAGCTTCTTGGGACAGGAGTTAGCGTGTCCTCACTGGATTTAATGCAAAATCTTATGATGATGGAAGCAAATCATGAGCAGTGGCCCTGTTCCGGAAACCTCTTGCCGGCCTCCAGATTATAATATGCAGCGGGAATGACTCACGCGGGGGAGGATTTAAGTTTATACCAACTCCCGCTGGTTAGATTTGGGCCCAAATTAAGGTTGAGATTACCAGAGTGAACCCAGGTCACGGGCCAGTGAGCCGCAGCCCCCCAGCACCGCCTCAACTGTGAATTAAAACATCAGTAGAAACAATTAGGCTGTAAAACAATGGTGGGGTGTGACCTTGGCGTAACAGAACACATGATTGGCACTGCAGATGCAGTATTTGGTTTTAGAAGGTGATGGAGAAGTACGGAGAAGGCCAGAAGCAGCTGCATGGTGTCTTTGTAGATCTTTGTTGAAAAAGCATACAACGTGGTGCACAGTGAGGAACTGTGGTTGCATGAAGTGGTATGTTGTACTGGTGCAGGACATGTATGCTAGCTGTGAGACAATGGTAAAGTGTGACAGAGGAGTTCAAGGGGGAGATGGGAGAGCTTCTGGAAGCAACTCTGAGCCCCTTCTGGTTTGCTACGATAATGGACAGGCTGGCCTGGACAGGCATCATCATGGACTATTGTTCATAGTGAGAGCAGGGAGCAGGTGGAGAGAGGGGTGTGGGTAGGACCTGGAAAGGACACGAGTGAAAGGTTAGCCTTAACAACAACCAAGTCGAACGGAGAAGCTACAGGGAGTGGAGATAAAGGAGGTGGAGGATTTTAAGTCCTCGAGAGCAATGAGGAGTGTGAAGAAGAGGAACATACGCAAGCAGGTTGGAGTGATTGAAAAGCAGTGTGATAGCATGGCAAAAAGTATGCGTAAGAATTTAAAGAAAGACGTAGAAGACGGAGGTGAAGAGCGGCCATGTTGTCTGGTTTTGAGATGCTCAGGAGAAGATCGAAGCCCCAGAGGATGGCAAATGAGTCCATCAGAGGGACAAGGTTTGGACATGGACAGAGGAGGGATGGTGAAGATCTGAGCAGAAGGGAGCTACCGGGAAGGAGGTCTAGAAGAGGACCAGAGAGGAGGTTTATGGATGGAGGGAAGGAGGGAGCAGCTCAAAGTAAAGGAAGAAGTTCACTTTTGGAGTTAAACTTTGCCAGTCAAAGGCAGAGATTAAGAAAACAGAAGACGACAACCTAAGAAACCACATGCAGCGCCGTCTAAAACCGTGCATCCTGTTTCCCAAACTTACAAAACAGTCGCCTTGCAGTTTCTCGGCGAGTCCTCGGCAGATTGAGCCGACAGCCGTCAAGTGACAGGAACTCTTTGGTTCTTAGAGACGACGATAAGACGTTTAGCGGAGGACTTTTTAAAGAGCGTCAGACGCAGGTGGGGAGGCGGGAAGCTTATTTCGTCATGGCGCTTCTCCATCTCCGTAGGACCCGAAGTACCTCATGACGTTCCCCTCGCTGGGGTTTTCGGTCGCAGATGGCGAGGCCGCAGTGGAAGGCGCCAACCGGCTCATCAGGAGCAATTAGGGTGGCGGCGTATGGCTGGAGGACTCTTCAGAACCGTCCCGCGGGATCGGACCGCGCACCCTTTGATTAGATGGCCACTCGACCATCTGAGCTCCCAACAAGAGCCGTGGTGAATTAACATCGTCTTTATTTCCCCGTTAAACATATGATCGATTACCCCTCGTTTGTCGTCATTCGACGCATTAGATCGACATGCAACTCTGCCTTTACTTAGTTTGGATCCGAAACGTTCTGACTGTTCTTGTTCTCCTTTGTTCGCCCCCTTCAGGAGTCATCGCAGCCAATCACCAACTATCCATCTGTCCGTAAACCTCCTCTCTGGTCTTTATCTGGATCTCCTCCAACCTCAGTATCCTTCCACCCAGATTCTCACCACCTCCTCTGTCCATGTAAGACACCACATGTGTTTTTCTTAGCTCGTCTTCTTCTGTTTTCCTGAATCTTTGTCGAGCAAAGTGGAGTTCTCCAGACCATCTAACATGTGCTGTCCCTCCGATGGACTCATTCCTGACCTTCTCCATCCTCCTCACACCCGAAGAGGTACCTCCACCCGTCCTCCTTCCCTCCATCCATACTGTCATTGGGCGAGAGGCGAGCATGGTTCGCCCCTTACAGGTCCATCACGAGGCCACATGCAGAGATGTACAACCGTTCGCCCTCTCGCAAGTCACATCCGGGCATACAAGTACGGTGCCGGGGTGACGTTGAACCGCTGATATCCTCAAAAGAGTGTGACGCAATTTTTTCAAGGCGCCCAACCGGTGGAAACGATTTTCAATATCAGCTGGATGATATTCAGGAAGAATCCGACCGCGACTCGCGGAGACAAGTTCACCATCGTCGTTGGAGAAAAAAGGTCAGCCGCGTCGGTACGGCCCGACGGGTCGAGTCATCGACGTGTCCGATGGGAAGCGCATTTGGGAAGAAACAACAAAAAAAAGACAAAGGAAGGGGACTCACTGGGAACTCTGTTGATGGCCCTCAGCGGACGGAGAACCCGGACGGTCCGGATGGCGGACAGGCTGACGTTGTGTCCGTCGAGCGAGTACTCCAGCATCCTGCGGAGACGGAGAGCGACGGGCGATCAGGACGACCTTGGCCGACCCGGCCGGTCTGCGGGGACCCGGGCGGCGTTCTGTCTCCGGGATACATAGCCTTTTAACTACCAATCACAGAGGTCTCCTGCTCCCTGGGCGCAATGATGCAATTGTCATTCTGCAAATCTGTCAGACACATACCCGCGTGCACGTGCACACACACACACACACACACACACATACACACTCGCAGCGGTCCGTCTAGGCACGAGCGCGCACACACTTGACATTTAACTGGCATTAAACAAGTGTCTAAGCTTTGCACAAAACACACACGTTCACACACACACTTTTGGCTCGTATTTAATGTCAGATTTGAGTCCGCGCACGTGCACATACACACTCGCATGTGTGTGTGTGTGTGTGTGTGCACCTGTCGCACACTCACCCCACCAGAACAATGAAGAAGTCCAATCTGTTCCATGTGTCGCCTAGGTAACCATTGTGACCTATGACCCCGAGAGCCACCATCTTCACTAGCATTTCTCCTGCAAAAAAAACAAAGATCCCATCGTCCAGTGCCTGCACACACACACACACACACACACACACACACACACACACACACACACACACACACAATCAAAGGATTAGTGTAAACTGATTAAGTGGGAGAAAAAAACTGAAAGAAAAAACTTTCCACACTTGATTGGGAAAAGAGTCAGAGAGACGAACATAATTAGTCTTTTTAAATTCTGTGTGTGTGTGTGTGTGTGTACCTGCAGCAGGAAGTGTGTGTCGTCGCAGGGCTGGAACATCCCCAGCGTCACACAGTTGAGCAGGATCGCCAGGATGCTCACTCGCTCGAACCACGTGAGCGGGTTAAGGGTCGTCAACACATCATCGATCTGATCTTTTTTTTTTTTTTTTCTGCACAAATTGGCGTTTTGAAAAAAAAAAAAAAAAAAAAGCTAAAACCCCCAAATGAGAAATCAATAAGGAGCGAGTTTCGAGATTTAATCTCCCTTCCTCGCTCTCGTTTTTTTTTTTTTTTTTTTCACTCTCTCCGTCGTTCCGTCCGTCATCTGCGCTCCGGGAATATCGCGTTTCAGATCTTTCGCTCGGCGGTGAGTGATTCCCGTCATTTCCATACTCGCCGAATCATCCCGTGACCCCTTTCCTGCCCTCGGAGGAGGCATCTGCATTCATTACGCCGCCTTATTTATGCAGCGTTCTTTTTTTTTTTTTTCCTTTTCGATTCATGACCGGCCTGTATTTAACACACACACACACACACACACACCGGCTCCCGTGTCTGGAAACGCAGCTCTAAATTTGACAGCGTCGTTCTGACACGTTTAATATTCATAACAACCCCGAGACGCTTCTTTCGTGAAAGAGCCAGTCAGTCATTTGAAGGCGGCTTTAAGTGAATGCTTCGTGTGTGTGTGTGTGTGTGTGTGTGTGTGTGTGTGTTGCTCGCTAGCTAGCAGAAACAGAACTCAAACATCAGGAGCAGAAAAATGTCGTTTGCGAGTGACTGTGAAAACTGCTGAATGGATGTCAGGGGTGTATTCAAGAGCCAAGGACGCATACGTAACAATGCCCGGAGATTGCACATGGATACACACACACACACACACACACACACATATACACACAAAGCGTCCCCTTTGCGGACACTTTGCTCTCAAGAGGGCGGAAAAATTAATGAGAGTACAATCCTTTATCACCCTTGAGACAAAGAGAGAGAGGGAGAAAGAGGGAGAGGGTAATCCAGTGTCCTCCCTTTGCTCTGGTTGCCATGGGAACCCCCATCTCACCGTGGGAACCGATTTTTGAGTTTCACAATCCGCTTGCATCCTGTCTGGGCTGCAATACAATGGATAAATGTAAATATACACACAGACACACACACACACACACACAAATGTATGTGCATGTGCATACACACACACACACTCGGAATGATGCCCTTCAGCACAACCCTGCTGAGCTCTTTCATTTACTCAGCACTGAGGAGGCTGGTTTTAATCCCGTGCTGTGTGTGTGTGTGTGTGTGTGTGTTGATTACACCACCTCGAGCAACCCCGCACACACACACACACACACACACACACACATACGCGCAGGTGTCAGGGTCAAGGTGAGCGCGGCGAACGGACGGAGGGGGATTTCGGAGGCGTCTTCTCCTCCGTCATCTCCTCCATCATCTCCTCCTTCCTTCCTCCATCTTTTACCCTCCATCATCTCCCCTTCCTCTCTCTCTTTTGGCCCAATTATCTCCTCCACGCTCCTCCTGCCACGATATCCCACCTTCGCTCGGCATCCATCTCCGTAAACCTTCCCCGCTCCTCTCGTATCTCCTCCCTCCCTCTCCGGGTACGACGGCCATCGGCTCGTCGGCCGACGGTCGCGACTACAAACGCGCTTAATAATTAACGGCGTGCGTTTCAGGCCGAGGTGAAAGGAAAAAAAAAAAAAAAGACGTCCGAGAGCGAGAGCGACTCTTTTAAGGTCTTGTTAGACCTCCACCCTCCCCCGGCGGCGTCTCCTCCGGCGCCAACGCACAGGTGATGATAAAGGTCAGGAAGATATTATAAATCAAACTACATCACATCAGTCTCGGCGCCGCCACCTTCGACCACGACACACACACACACACACGCGGCGGAGTTGACACGCGGGGGAACATTATCATGTTCATTAAGTTAAAAGCATCGTCCGGGAGACCCACACACACACACACACACACACACGCTGGCCATCTGGACATGAGGCTGCATTTGTCTCCCCGTCTCCAGGCGTGGAGGTGGAGGTGGAGGTTTTTCCGACCAACTCCCGCTTCGCCGTGTGTTTGCTCTCTTTCTGCTTTATGAGCTCGAAATGTATTTTTAATTCGTGATTATTGGGTTTTAACGCCACGTAGAACGGCGGCCTCGCCTTCGACGTGGAATTAATTCATCCGGCGAGGTCGCCCTCCCTGACTCGGAGCCAGAGTCCGGCAGATGGCTCTTCCAGCTAGCGGTGACACGGCTAGCGGTGACACGGCTAGCGGTGACACGGCTAGCGGTGACACGGCTAGCGGTGACACGGTGGCGGCGGCGGCGGCGCCCTCTGGTCTCTCTGGCTGAGGCTCCGAGGAGATGCTCGGACGCGCCCGAATCCGGTCGGCGGCCATTAGGAGCGCGGCGCGAGCGGAAGCTAGTTGACAGCCTCTACGGTCCAGATGGTGGAGGTGATTCTGGGCCACAGAAAAGGTGAAAGGTTACTAATATTCCAGAATCCCTGATAAATATACTGCTCAAAAAAATAAAGGGAACACTTGAACAACACAATGTAACTCCAAGTCAATCACACTTGTGTGAAATCATAGTGTCCACTCAGGAAGCAACACAGATTCATTTTGACTTGTTTTAAGGACATTACATCAAAGTTGGATCAGCCTGGAGTTTGTTTTTACACTTTAATTTGGAGTGTGATTCCTAATCCAGACCTCCATGGGTTGATACAATTGATTTCCATTGATCATTTTGGTGTGATTTTGTTGTCAGCACATTCAACTGTGTAAAGACCAAAGTATTTCATAAGAATATTTCATTCATTTAGATCTAGGATGGGTTTTTTAAGTGTTCCCTTTATTTTTTTGAGCAGTGTATAATCATGTGGTTCATTCGTTCATGGCCGGAGTCGCGTGAGGACGGTTCACCTTCTCACTCATGTCATCAAAATACAACCATTCACTCTTTCATTCACGCCATTCCGAGACGTATAACCCCTTCGTTCAGCCGTCCACACGACCTTTGACCCTTTACATCATATATAAACACACCTCCATTCACCTTCTCGCTTCTGGGTCTCCGGTGAAGCTCCTGCAGGGACCTTCTGCTGTGAGAAGAAGCGCTAACCGCTGCTGCGCCGTGTAAAAGTGTGAGTTCTTTGCAGGTTTTTGTGCTGAACGGAACCGCCGTCCCCAATCCCGGTGTTTTTTGCAGCGTTTTCATCCCGACGCGCCCGGTTCCTCCCGCTCTTTGACGGAGCAGCAGTAGGTGGGCGTCCATTGTCCCCGTCAGAATCCGCCCTCGGTTTCGGGCCCGCGGATCCCGAAGCGACCGAGGACGACCGCAACAATTCACCTTTTGTTCCGCCCGCGTCGCTAAAATCCCGCGACGGCGGTTTCGACGTCGGCGCGGCCAATCAAAACGTCGCTCCCAAGGCCGATATCTCCGCGGAGAAAAGCCTCCCCTCGTCTCTTAAGAACTCCTTTGTTGGAGGACGGAAGCCTTCCAAAGAGAAGCTTCCCCGTCCTTTGTGGGACGGAGGGTCCGGGGCGAACAAGACGCTCGGTGATGCAACACTGAGTCAATAGCGCCCAAGCTAGGAACCAAAGGAGCTTCGGAATAAATGAAGATGGAGATGCTTGATGCCGGCGTTGTTCCAAACACCTGATGTCCTCTTAATTAACGGAGTTGTAAACCTCCGTCAGAGAACGCCGTCTTCTCGTAAACGAAGCGCCGAAGTGGTAAAAGTGTCACGCCGGAGGTTCGGCGGGTTTAGTGCTTCCTCCGCGGAAAGAGCTTTTGATGAGATAGCGGCGAGCGACCGCCGTAGGATGGTCTGAGCACAGGGAGGCGGTCGACCCTTTGAGAAGATCTCCGTAGATCTCCATCACCCGTTCAGAGTGCATGTGCCGCTTTCCAAAGGTTTGAAAAGACCAATCACAACAAGGATCTCATTCACTCATTCATCCTTCTTCTTCTTCTTCTTCTTCTTCTTCTTCTTTCGGCTTTTCCCTTCAGGTGTCGCCACAGCGAGTCAACTTTCTCCATCTAACCCTATTCTCTTGATCCTCCTCTCTCACACCAACTACCTTCGTATCCTCCCTCACTACGTCCATAAATCTCCTCTTTGGTTTTCCTCTGGACCTCCTGCCTGGCAACCTTCAGCAACGTTCTACCTTTAGACATAAACAGAGGAGTGTTCATGTCCAAACCATCTCAGTCATCACTTTGTCTCGGTCATACATGTCCTGCACCTCTGCGATAAATTGTTCTTTTCCTTTGGGCTTCTCCCTTCAGGGGTCTCCACAGCCAATCAACCTTCTCCATCTAACCCTATCACACCAACTACCTTCATATCCTCTCTCACGACATCCATAAATCTTCTCTTTGGTCTTCCTCGAGACCTCTTGCCTGGCAGCTCCAAGTCCAGCATCCGTCTACCAATATATTCTCTATCCCTCCTCTGTCCATGACCCAACCATCTCAGTCTGGCTTCTCTGACCTTCTCTCCAAAACATCGAACATGTGCCGTCCCTCTGATAGACTCATTCCTGATCCTCTCCATCCTGGTCACTCCCAAAGAGAACCTCAACATCTTCATCTCTGCAACCTCTAGTTTTGCCTGCTGTCTTTTGGTCATTGGAACAGTTTCTAGTCCAAACATCATCGCTGGTCTCACCACTGTCTTGTACACCTTTCCTTTCATTCTGGCTGATAGTCTTCTATCTCTTCGTACCCCTGACACTTTTCTCCACCCATTCCAACCTGCTTGGACCCGTCTCTTCACTTCTTCTCCACACTCTCCATTGCTCTGGACTGTTGACCCCAAGTACCTGAAATCCTCCAACTTCTTGATCTCCACTCCCTGTAGCCTCACCGCTCCACCCGAGTTCCTCTCATTCACACAAATATATTCTGTTTTGCTGCAACTAACCTTCATTCCTCTCCTTTCCAGAGCATACCATATCATTCACTCATCCATTCATTGATTATCTAGAAATGTTAGCATCATGGAATCAGCTGTCGTCGGCCCGTCGCAGGACCATCCAAACATTCACCCTCTCGTTCAGGGTAAATCAGGGTCTCCAAAGAACCTTCTTCTTGAGGAAAACCATGCAGACACGCAAAGAACAACGCACATCTGGTGATAATATTCATCCACTCATCCTCGAAAAACGCTTTCCCAGCTGTGATTGGACGAGAGGCGGGGCTCGTCCCGGACGGACATCCAAACGTTCACGACAAAGACATTCACACACTCACTCACACAGCACAAAAATACACACATTTAACACACATGCAACATTCACCCTCTCATATGTCATATGGAGACAGACGGCATTCATTCATTCACATGTCCGACAGAGACATGCGACATTCACCTTCTCATCCACAGACCGGGACGATTCGGGGGTCCCCGGTGAACCCCCTTCCCGCGTTTGGACCGTGGGGGGAACCCGGAGAACCCCGAGGAACCCCACGCAGACACAGAAGACCACGGAGGCTCCGCGAAGGAAGGAACCCTGTGGGAATCCAAGCCGTGGAGCTTCTGCCTGCTAGCGGGACACGCTAACCGCTACCAAGCTATTAAAAGCTCCACTTCCTCTGCTTCCACTGCTTCTTAAATACATCTCCGCCGTCCCGTACGGGACCACGACGCTCGCTAATCAGAGGCGCGCGGGTTGAAGTCGTGGCTCCGCCTCCTCCCGGGGAAACGGGCCGCGGCGCCGCCACTTTGCTCGCCGTCACCCGGGGAGCCTTTCATTAAAGATAAATAAAGCAGAAAGCGGAGAAAGAGGCTTCGCCGGTGGTTCCCTTCCTTAAAAAGCTCCCGAAACCCCCTCTCACACAACGCACATACGTGTGTGTGTGTGTGTGTGTGTGTGTGTGTGTGTGTGTGTGTGTGAAGGGAAGGTGGCGGAGTTAGGTGCTGTCAATTTGTCGAGTCCTCCGGCGTCACCTTTGAAATCCGTGACAGCCCGTAACCACGGTAACACGTGCAGGAATCATGTTAATTGGCTGAAACGATTCTGACAGTTCACCCCGAGTTTGATGTGTTACCCCCCTTCACACACACACACACACACACACACACACACACACACACACACACACACACACTTTGGCCCAATTAAAGGACAGGCTGATGTGAAGGCGCTCGGGGTGAAAGGAGGAGAAAAGGAGGTGGAGTGACGGAATCCACTTTTCTCATCTTTAAACAAAAGGAAACACTCTGAATGTTTCATGCACAGCTGAATAAATGATGTCCTGCATGTGTGTGTGTGTGTGTGTGTGTGTGTGTGTGTGTGTGTTGTATGTTGTATGTTGCATTGAAGGGCCCGGGTGCAGCATGGGATCCTCGTTGCCTCCTCCACCTCATCTACCTCCTCCTGCTCCACCTTCTTCTCCTCCTTCTGCACCTCCACCATCTCCACCTCCAACTTCTCCACCTTCTTCTCTTCCTGCTGCACCTCCTCCACCACCTTCTCCACCTCATCCTCCACCTTCATCTCATCCTCCTGCACCTCCTCCTCCAACTCTACCTCCTCCACCATCTCCACCCCCACCTTCTTCTCTTCCTGGTGCACCTCCTCCACCACGTTCTCCACCTCCATCTCCTCCATCAACTCCTCCACCACCTTCTTCTCCTCCTCTTCCACTTTCTCCACCTCCACCTCCCCGTCTTCTTCTCCGGTTCCTCCTCTACCTCCTCCTCATCTCCTCCACCTTCTCGAACTCCTCCCTCACCTCCCCACCACTTCCTTCTCCACCTTCTTCTCTTCCTGCTGCACCTCCTCCACCATGTTCTCCACCTCCACTTTCTCCACCTCCTCCATCAACTCCTCCACCATCTCCACCTCCACTACCTCCATCTTCTTCTCTTCCTCCTCAACCTCCTCCTCCCCCACTCCAGCTTCTCCACCATCTTCTCTTCCTCCTGCACCTCCACCATCTCCACCTCCACCTCTTCCACCTTCTTCTCTTCCCTGCTGCACCTCCTCCAGCTCCTTCTCCCCAGTCTCCTCCTCCAGTTCCTCATCTCCTCCTCCCCACTTCCTCCAGCTCCTCCACCATCTTCTCTTCCTCCTGCACCTCCTCCACCACCTTCTCAACCTTCTCATACTCCTCCTCCACCATCTTCTCTTCCTGCTGCACCTCCTCCACCATGTTCTCCACCTCCACAAACTCCTCCTTCCCCTCCTCTACCTCCTCCTCCCCCACTCCAGCTCCTCCACCTTCTTCTCTTCCTCCTGCACCACCTTCTCCACCTCTTCCTCCCCACCGCTTCCTCCTCCACCTTCCTCTCTTCCTGCTGCACCTCCACCTTCTCCTCCACCTTCTCCTCCACCCACAGCTCTCCTTCTCAGACAAACAGGAAATAATGGAAATCCAGGCGACGGTTATATAACAAGGAGAAGCCCCGTCTTGTTTGGGTTTCCGGATGGAGGTGTTGGACGTGCTGCTTCACACAGGGAGGAAATTAATTTGGAGATGTTTACAGAGCAGGAGGACGGATGGAGGGATGGAGGGATGGAGGGATGTTGGGGTCACCTCAGGAAAAAGAGGAGATGGAGCTGTTGGGGTTTGCTAACCCCGCCTCGCCCTCCCGGTGCGCTCGCATTAGCGTCCCTGTCGAACAACGTCCACCCACATTACTTCCCTCGCAGATCACTCATCGTGTTTTACACACACACACACACACACACACACACACACACACATGCGCGCACGGCGGGGAGTTCATCGTAACACACAGGGTAAAATAGCCCACATGCCATTATCCGCGCGCACGCGCCGCCGCCGCCGCCGCGCGAACGCAAACAAACACGGCGAGCGGAAGTAACCAGGCCATCGGGGCAGAGCGATGCTGTTGCTAGGCAACCAGGTGATTCCTCTAAAGAGCCTCTCCGTGGGAGATTCCCTCGTTTTGTGTGTGTGTTTGCGTGTGTGTGAGGGGTATTCGCTCGCTTGCATGCGTGCGTGCGCGTTTGTGTGTGTGTGTGTGTGTGTGTGTGTGTGTGTGTGCCGACACAGTCGATGTACAATGTGCTGAGACGTAACCATGGCAACCGGCTAATGGCATTTACAGTTTTGTTCTAGTTTTACTGTAGTTCTTTCGTTGTACCTTAACTTATTCAGCAATTATGTATTTATATTTCATGGGGTGCACAGAGTGCTGACAACGGCAAATAGGCACAGGCGTGCACTTACACACACACACACACACACACGCACGCAGGCACGCACACACATGTGTGCACGTGTACAGTCGTAAGCAGTGGAGAATATCTTCTTTGGGAAGCCTTGACAAAATCCCAGTGGCACTGCTGACGTTTCGTGTATGCTTCAGAGTATTCATAGCTGCCCGCACACACACACACACACACACACACACACACACACACACAATTGCAAAAACCTTCTAAAAAAAAAAAGGGTAGAGAGGCTGAGATGGGGAGTGAGAGATGGGGAGGCTGACGGGCTTTCACCGTTCGGAGGCCGGGGGACGGCGGCGGTGACAGGCGACTGTAACCCGGGCGATTCATTAGGGACTCGTCGCTATGGAAACCTCCAATCAGGACCGAACGCTAGCCTTCATTTCCGATTGGTTCAGGGGACGAATGAAATACCTGAGGCCAAAACGCTGACACGATGCAGGGCGATGTATCCGTAGATACCGGAGCGTCTCTCTGGTCTCTGCAGAACATTCACTCGTGCACTCGTTCTAAACGTGATATATTGTGGGGGTTTCGGGGATCCCCCTTGTCACGGGGTCCATCACAGGACCACAGACGGAGACGACCAACCATTCACCCCCGAGGAACCCCCCGCAGACACGGGGAGAACATAAGGACCTTCTTGTCGCCCCATGTCGAACCATTGGATATGAGATTAATCGACGATTAATCGACCTTTTAATCACAGCGGACCGGAGAGGGGTGGCGCTACATGTCGAACCATTGGATATGAGATTAATCGACGATTAATCGACCTTTTAATCACAGCGGACCGGAGAGGGGTGGCGCTACATGTCGAACCATTGGATATGAGATTAATCGACGATTAATCGACCTTTTAATCACGGCGGACCGGAGAGGGGTGGCGCTACATGTCGATTGTGTATATCGCAACTATAATAACAAACATGTGAATCCACCTTTTCCTCTTTGAAAAGAAACTTTCCGACCGACGTCTGATTTTTCCTCACTTTATGGCGCTCAAGTGACCGAGAGATTACGGTCATTTTTCAAAATAAGAGATTTTTCAAAATACAGATTCTTCAGACTCGGATGACAAATCCAACGGGAATAATCGCTTATCTCTTGCGCGGCCCGGCAACAATCGATCCACGGACCGGCGCCGGTCCGCGACCCGGGGGTTTGGGGGGGACGGCTGGACTAAATGAACCAGATTTTCATCGACACGTCCAAGAAAACTTCCAAATCACAAGCGCCGCCAACCTCTAAATAACCAAGACGGTCGACTTCCTGGCAGGAAGTCACCGGGAGGAAAAAAATAAACAAGAAAAGGCACAAAATAGTAAATTAAAAACGAGCAGATCTTTGGAAAGCTGTCTGCCCACTTAAACTGCACTCATCCTTGCAGCAAATACCTTATTGCACCGCCTCCGTTCATATTCCTGTCTGTAATCATGTTAAAAATCATGTTTACTGTCATTATTTCACTTCATATCCCGACGCACTGCAGGCGGCAAAGCGGGAATTTCACCGTGCAGGAAAAAACACGTTTCTACGCTGCGCATAAAAACGCTTTGAATCTTTTGGAACATGACGGCGACGCCTTCATCTGGTTAAACACCGGGGCGACAAACACAGTCTCACGCTCTAAACGCACATTAAAACACGCATGTGTGTGTGTGTGTGTGTGTGCAAACGGAGAAGGATATGGGTGGCAGACGGCTCGGAGGCACCAGGAGCGAGGCGGGCTGGTTTGGGTCAGAGCAAGCAGAACCACCGGCGCTAGAGTCGGGTACGGAAGCTCTCCGTCCAGCTCGTCGTCCTCGTCTTCGTCCACCTCGTCCTCCTGGTCTTCCTCCTGGTCTTCCTTCCCTCCACGTTCCTTCTCCTCCCGTTCCACGGACACGTGCACTCGCTCCCCCTCCTCCTCCTCGTCCCCGTCCTCCTGCACGGGTTCCCGCCGCTGCTCGCGGAGGTCTGGCTCCTGGGCGCCCGTCATGACCGAGCCGTGGACAGACGGCCTGAAAGAAGGCAGGCCTTACATCTGTGTGTGTGTGTGTGTGTGTGTGTGTGTGTGTGTGTGTCGTTCTCCGCCCGGCCCGACAAACATGCGACGCCTCCCCCGACCCCCCGTCTTCTTGCAGCGACGCCGAAATAATAGTTTCCCCGCCCGATTCCAACTTCGAAACCGGCTGAATCCGAAACGCGTCCGAGGTTTTTTGTTTTCGTTTCTTCCGCGTGCTCGGATCCGAGGCGACCACCGGAAACGGAATTGAAAAAAGAAACCGGATTAAACACCAACCTAAGAGCCGGAAGAACGACGGAATAAAGAATCGATAAATACCGTAGCGAGTCAGGAATGTTGGGGTTTATGTCGATGCAGTTTGTGTACTGCAGGCTTGTGTGACCTACAACAGCTAACGCTTCTTAAACCGACGTTTTACCGCCAACTGGGTGTTTTTCTCTGCCTGAAACGCTACGATGCACTAAAATTCTAATGATTACGGGTGAAAAATAGTGAAAAATGGACGGCGGTAACTGGAAAAACATGCAAACAAAGGTGGATGTTACTGTTCGGTAACCCTAACCGTCATTTTTTTGGGGTTATTTTAAGCAAGATTGTTTAGTAAAATTGCTCTTATGAGTTCAAAAGCAGCCCAATGTTTTTTGTTTTTTTTTTCCTACCGCAAAACTTTATCAAGATCGTGCGGAAACACGCCCAACCTGGCAACGCGGGACGAAAGCGTGAACGCCGGAGGGCTCTGGGGTCTGATCCCGCAGCCGGGCTTGAAATCCGGGACTTTGGTTCTGGAGGATCCCCCTAATCCACCACCACCCCCCCCCCCTGCACCTCCTCTGTGGGAAGAACCCGATGGACGTCCAACACGATCCATCACCAGGAGACCCTCCACGCGTTTTCTGCCTATTGAGCAATATGCAGCGGTGTGTGTCACACACACACACACACACACACACACACACACACACACACACACGCACACGCATGGCCCACTGTGTGCCTGCAACCACATCCCCGAGGCGCGCATTTCCAAAGATGCCAACTGGAATTGAAGGGAGACTCGGGTTATTTTAACACCTGACATGAAGCCTGGAGGTGTGTGTGTGTGTGTGTGTGTGTGTGTGTGTGTGTGTGTGTGTGTGTGTGTGTAGGGAGGGGGGGGGCAGCCATCGCAGGAGAGTTGGCAGGGAAGTTTAAAAAAAAAAACTATCATTTTGATGGGAATAATGAGAGCGGAGCTGCCAGGATCTTCTCCCCGGCACCACCGGGGCTGGCGGGAAGCCCGGAACATGTGAGGGGCGGACGGACTTGCAGGCTTTTTTATTTTATTTTTATATTTATTCTCTTCAGATGCCGGCTGAAGGCATCGGTCAGCCGTTTGGAGGAAGAGGAGCGGATTTTTCTGTAGGTTGACGACCCCACTTGCAGATCCGAACACCGGCGTCCTCCCGTGGATGTGCGCGGCGGCACCGGGAGGTTCGACCCGGACGGTGTGAGCTCCAACCCCGCCGTGCACCGCCGTGGAGCTCCAGCTGGAGGAGGCCGGACGGGATAAATAAAGATGCGACATGTCTGACCGCCCCGGACCCCCCGGCGCACAAAGGAAGGTGTCCTTTCTGGATCGAACCCGCAGCCTCCCCTTCTTCCTCCTGTGAGGAGGGGTCTGGATTCTAGGCCTGGGGAGTTTGGGGGTCTCCGGGGTTATATTCTGGGATGTTTTGTTGTTTTATTTGATTTTGTTTTTTTGTTTTTTTTAGGACGACTATTCGCTTCTGAGAAAAAAGAGCGACGCTCCCGGGCGTACAAGTCCAGGGGCCGTGATGGGAGCAAAAAGTACACTATGACAAAAAAAAAAAAAAAAAAAAAAAAAAAAAAAAAAAAAGAAAGAAAGGAGGAAAAGGTGAGGTGAGGGAGAAAAGTTTTGCCTTACCGTGGAGCAGCGTCCATCCTTCGGCGTCCCTCACTCCGGGTCCGCCGTGCGCCCTGAGCTCCGGGAGCCGCGGTGCTCCATCCGAGAGCCGCCCGCTGCTCCTCCGCCGCCTCCCTTCTGCCTCTATCCAAACTCACCAAGTCAGCCGAGGGGGGGGTGAAGAAGACAATACTAGGGGGGGAAAGGGTTTTAACGGCAGGTGGAAGTAAAGTCAGGCAGGGGCGAGCGGCCCCCGGTGCTCCCGCATCCCTCCCGGCTGCCGGACGCGCTTCTGCGGTGTCAGGTACCGGAGTTCAGGCGCACCGGGGGGAGACGGAGAAATGCGTCAAGCGCCCCGTGCTCACGCACAACCGGAAACGCAAGGAGGGGACCTTCAAAATAAGAGTCCAATTCCGGAAGTGGCGCAAACTGATAGGTATTTGTTGTTTATGATATTATTCAAAGAGTCGTTTCGCGATCCGACGAGCGTCTGTCCTTCATAACTTGAAAAAAATCTTGTTTCCGGAAGTTCACCCCTCCCACTATTGGCCACAAGCAGAAATGCATGTTGGGAATTTATGTCAAACCCCAAACAATGGCTGATGAAGTAAGTTCCTGTAAAACCACACACACACACACACACACACTGTCCAAAATATTTCATGGTTCCACGATGGCCAATCACAGGGCCACTTACTGTATGGAGACATCCAACCATTCACCCTCTCAGTCACAACTTCTGGGTCTCCAATGAACCTCAAGGTGTTTGGACTTTTGGAGGAACCTCATGTAGATACAGAATACGGGGACTGGACGCTGATATACCTTCTAGCTTCAGTTAGGAGAGCTTTATCCTGGACAAACCCCTGGAGAACCACTGTAGATGATCACACCGGGCTCTCATGAAGATCCGGCGCCTGGTCTTGGACGACCCCTGGACTGAACCCTTCTCCTGATGTTGCAGCGAGGGTACTCCTCCGGCACTCTGCCGCCATCCTTGAAAAGCAGGAGAAAACTTCACATCACCTGTTTTTGTGTTGATTATAAAGAATAATTTATCGCTCCCGGAGGTGCCGGGAAGCCTTGCAGCTCGCAGAAATACGGTGAACCAGGAGCCGATCGGATCTGTTAGATCTTCGCGCCGCTCCGCAAAGCAAAGACATTCGGCGATGCTGCTTTCAAGCATTGTGCTTTGTGACGCAGGGACACAACCGAAAAATAGGGAGGTGTTAAAACTCGAGATGAAACGCAATTATTTTGTCGATCTGCATTCCATGGATGTGGCCTTGAATGGAGGCTTTTTAAGCAAAGTTACTCGCTAATCAAAGAAGCAGCTGATAGAGGATGGAAGTATTGAGTTAAGAGTCTACTGAGTATCAATTTCCCTCTTTTGGCATTTTCAGAAGGTGATGTTCTGATTGCGTCCCGTCAGAAGGACGTCACATGTCCGATGTTTTGGAGAGAAGGTCAGAGAAACCAGACTGAGATGGTTGGGTCATGGACAGAGAAGGGATAGTGAATATATCGGTAGATGAATACTGGAGTTGGAGGTCTAGAGGAAGACCAAACAGAAGATTTATGGACATTATGAGAGAGGATATGAAGTTGGTTGGTGTGAGAGAGGAGGATCCAGAAAATAGGGTTAGATGGAGAAGGTGGATTGCCTGTGGAGACCCCTGAAGGGAAAAGCCCAAAGGAAAAGGAGAATTTGTCTCAGGGGTGCAGGACATGTATGACTGCGACAAAGTGAGATGGTCAAAAGTACTCCTCTGTTCATGTCTAAACCATGGTGGTTATCTGGGTAGGAGGTTGCTGAAGGTGGAGCTGCCAGGCAGGAGGTCTAGAGGAAGACCAAAGAGAAGATTTATGGATGTCGTGAGAATAGGGTTGGATGGAGAAGGTGGATTCGCTGTGGAGAACCCTGAAGGGAAAAACCCAAAGGAAAAGAAGAAGATGACGATATTCTGCTTCTGTGGAGCGGTGGGTAGCGCCTCCACCTCACACTCAGAAGGTCCCTGGTCGGATTCCCACAGCGTTCCTTCCTGTGTGGAGTCTCCATGTTCTGCGTGGGGTTCCTCAGGGCTCTCCGGGTTCCTCCCGCAGTCCAAACACATGCAGGAGGTTCACTGGAGACCCTGAATTATAAAGGCGTATAAATGAGAGGGTGAACGATTGTATGTTTCTACGTGCGGCTCTGTGATGGACCGATCCAGGGCCAACCCTGCCACTCGTCCAATCACAGCTGAGATAAGCTCCAGCCTCTCCACCGCCGATAAGCGGCATAAACAATGACCCGCATGAATGAATGAATACTCCGATTCTGCATCTTTGTCTTGTTTGTTCGGTTGATTGCTGTATTTGCACATTAGCATTAGTCGTCCCCGTGCCTTCCTTCTCCCACTGCAGCCCGAGGAAGGATAATGAGTGCATTTCTGTCCTCGGTCACGTTGCTGTCCTGAAGCACCCACTGTCTCCGTCAAATAAAGACTGAAGCAGAAACGCTCCTCGATCCGTTCGTCTCCTCACCAAACACAAAAGATCTGATCAGGTCTGATGGGAGCGGATCGTCGTCGCCCGCCGTTGATTTCTCCGGCGTGACGGCGGGCGAAGAGGAGGGGGAGCTCCAGGTCCAGCCGTCACGCCGGCTTTCGGATTTCACAAATGCGTCGGCCTTCTCATCGCATCGGCCCGTGGTGACTCCTGCCCGGCCCGGGCAGGTTCGGACGGCGTGAACGTCAGAGTCAATCATCTACGACCCGGAAGGGACGCGAAGGGAAACGCTGGTGCATCCCCGCTAACGCTCAGCAGCTAGGTAGGGAAATATAACCAGGAATAGATTATTCATTGAGCGATTTAAAGGGAAATCACGTTTCTCGCGCTGACGTAACCGCTAATGTCGACGTCGCTAACACGCGGAAACAAACAGAGGCAGGATGTGAGGCGGCGACCCAGAAGATTACCGTCTCGTATGTCCGAATGCAATTTACTGACAGAAACCAGGTGAGGTTTGGCGTTTGGTGTGTGTGTGTGTGTCGCTCAGGGGGCGGAGCCAAAGAGATCAATGGCTTCCCACTGGTTACAGTACAACACTTATTTTGCCCATTGATGTGTGAGGTGGTGGGTGAAGGCGGGGTTGTTGGGGGGGCAATCAAAAATCCCACCTCGGGGCTCCGACACTGTCAAAGTCAGCTGTGATCGGTGATTCGGTCAGAGGTTTAATCATCGGATTTGATTATCAGGGGCGGCGCTGCCATCGGACAAAGCCCAGATGGTCTCTGGGCTTCCAGCGAGCAGAAGCTCGGATCGATATTACTTTTATTTTAGCGCGGCTGATGGGTCTCCGACATCGCTTTATATCGTTTCCCCAAAAAATCCAGTTTAACTTGTGAGTATAAGAAACACAACGGCCCGGACACACACACGTGTGTGTGTGTGAGGCTCAAATTAGACATCATTTGTGTTCATGTGATTTACAGCTACGTTAGAAATAACGCGCTCCGTCACCAGGAGGATCGCGGGTTATTGGAGCCGAGACGGAGCTGATAGCATCGGAGCGCCGGCCTGGAAATTGCCGACATCCTCGGGCTCTGGAAATAGAGCCGCGGACTCGGTTAATGTTTCTCCGGGTCTCTCAGGACCCCCCCGCCACGCCGCCGGCGGTCCCCGGATCCCGGATGGGGAGCTGAAATTAAACTCCCGGCGTACGCAGGTCTGAGCAAACAGCCTTAAATACTCTCCAGCGCCGTCTTTCTTTTTTTTTTCCCCCGAAATATCAACACACGGCATTGAAAAGATATTCTGAGGTATTTGGTTTGACGTTTATACCCCATTAGATAAGACACAGGAGTCCCACGGCAACAGCTCAGAGGTGCCGGCTCAGAACACGAGGTCAGTTCTACATTAAGCCGCTCATACATGAGAAGACTTTGAAAAGATTTGGAAAAGACTTGTGGAAAGCTATCATCTTACACCTGCTCACATCTGAAAATAATATACATCTAAAGACGATATCCTCTGTGTCCTCCTCTCTCACGCCAACTAGCTTCATATCTTCTCTCACGGCATCCATCAATCTCCTCTTTGGTCTTCCTCCACCTTCAGCAACCCTCAAACCAGATCTTCACCATGGTTTGGACATCAACAGAGGAGTGTTCATGTCCAAACCATCTCAGTCATCACTTTGTTGCTGTCATACATGTCCTGCACCCCTGTGGCAAATTTTCCCTATCCTTTGCGCTTTTTCTCTTCAGGGATCTCCACTGTGCATCTGCCTTCTCCATCTAACCCTATTCTCTGGATCCTCCTCTCTCATACCAACTAACTTCATATCTTCTCTCATAACATCCCTCAATCTCCTCTTTGGTCTTCCTCTAGACCTCCTGCCTGGCAGCTCCACCTTCAGCAACCTTCTACCCAGATCTTCCCCATAGTTTGGACATCAACAGAGGAGTTTTCATGTCCAAATCAACTCAGTCATCACTTTGTTGCTGTCATACATGTCCTGCACCCCTGTGGCAAATTTTCCTTATCCTTTGCGCTTTTTCTCTTCAGGGATCTCCACTGTGCATCTGCCTTCTCCATCTAACCCTATTCTCTGGATCCTCCTCTCTCACACCAACCAACTTCATATCCTCTCTCTCAACGTCCACCAATCTTCTCTTTGATCTTCCTCTAGACCTTCGATCCAAGCACCTGTCTACCAATCTATTCACTATCCCTCCTCTGTCCATGGCCCAACCATCTCTGTCTGGCTTCTCTGACCTTCTCTAACATGCCGCTCCTCTGATGGACTGATTCCTGATCCTATCCGCCGTGGTCACTCCCAAAGTGAACTTCAACCTCTTCATCTCTGCGACCTCCAAATTTGCTTCCCAACTTTCCGTTTTTTTTGCTCTGCGACTGTGAAATCGAGCCCAGCATTAGCGCTGACAGGGCAGAGAAATTCAACCCAAACAAGTGCTGTTGTTTATACCAAAAGTCCAGACGGTATTTTGGCAGTTCATCTCACTTTACTAAACCCTGGCCTTGGCGAAGAACAAGAAGCGACCGCAAGTCAGTGGCTTCGCCACGGCTGAGAACCTCCTGGACGTCCATCCGCAGGCCGTCGAGCTGCTTCAGTTGGAAAAGAGGTCTTTGCACCGACGAGGAGAAGCAGAAAAGCTTTCCTGTCATTGTAAAGTGCGTTACGACAACATGACGGCGCATCTCCAGTTGGAAGATGTCGCACACACACACAAACCTGAACTATGCGCGGTGAATCAAAAGGACAGAAGCAAGAAAAAGTGAACTATTGGCCAGATTTCACATGCAGAGGTAGAGAAGTGCACAACAGGGAGGCATGGGTTTTGCAGTGTAGTGACTCTTGGTGCATGTGAGGGCAGCAGGATTATTGCATGTGCATGTAAAGGTGGATCGGTGGACATGGAGGTGGCAGTATTAGTGCAGAAGTCCGGGAACAGACGGGGGACTCATAACAAATGTGAATTCTTTGGAGTCAGAGAAACACCCCGTGACATAGAATGTAAATGGTGGTGACTCCAAACTGAACCTCAGGGCATCTTCTCACACCTTCACTTTCGCTTTGTTGTTGTTTTTATAGTCCAGAGTCGAAGCCATGACTGGAAGGTATTGTCATTCTGGTGGCCACTGTGGACAGGGGGAGTCTCAGTTCCACCATCTGCAAAGGAAAGGAAAGCATACAAGTGGGGACCAATGTCCCCTCACAAGACAAGAGTTGGGGTGGAGTTCCTCTTAGGATCAGGGACGAGTCCACGTCTTAGACGTCACACTCAGATGGTTTGGACAGATGAGGGATGGTGACGATCTGGGCGGTTGGCTGTGTGGCAGATGGAGGAAGGCCATTGGCTGTGGGTCAGATGGAGGCAGGTGATTGGCAGTGGTGATTCCTAAAGAGTGCGAGCCAAAAGAAAAGAAGCACCAGCCAAGATTGAACCTGGCAAAGCTGAATATCTGAACGGGTTCAGGTTGTTCACATGTGGACCAGACACGTCCCAGAGGCGGCTTTGGAAGACCTCTCTTTCTCTTTCTCCGCCTCTGCTCGCCCTCCCGAAATGTCAGCCTCGATGTTAACGAGAAAACCGTCGGACATCCAGCTCTCTGAGGAGAAACCTCCGCCCGCCACGGGAACGGCCTCGCCGCTCTGTTTTGGCAAGCTGAGAAAATAAGGCATCTGACGGCCGAAGGTCCCTTTTCGGCGCCGCGCCATTCCCAATGTTGAAAACCCTCTTACCGTTGTTGTTAGTCCGACTTCCGTCTTTCATGAAGATGTGCGCTTCCTGCTGCGCGGAGATAGAGTGAATTAATGGAGGTTTACTCCGCGGGTGGCCGGACGCTCTTCCTGAGGCACGAAGGGTCCTCATTAGCCGTCGGAGGTATTAACCCAGTCATTCAGGATTAAGTTGTCCGCCGCCGCCGCCGCTTCCGGCGTGTCGTCCGATGTTCCCGTCTGGGCCGTCCAGGTCCGCGGACCCTTTTGAAACAGCAACAAGAGCGCCGTATTTTCTCCTTCCTATCCCGTCTCCGCTCGTGTCCCATCATCCGTTGACCTCCTGCATCCGGCTTGACCTCCTGCAGCTTCCTGCCAGGCGTCCACCATTTCTGTTCTGTGTCAAACTCATTTTCAGCGAGGGCCACATCAGCATAAGGGTTGCCCTTAAAGGGCTACGGAATAATATAACCTTAATGTTAAAAAACTCTGAATTTATTACTCACTCAAATCCAAAATCATGGATGCAAAGAAAACGATATTTACTGGTTGCTCCCTTACAACTTTTTATATTGTCAGCTCAAGAACCCCCAAATTAGTCCGTCAATCAATTCAAACTAGCCAAGTGAATAAAGAAAGATATCATTGTATATCATTATCATTATCAATATCAGTTTGTTGTTTTTCTGGAAGGCTAACTTTAGCATACTTAGCTACAAAATGCCGTTGTTCTCTTTGACAACCGACGCCGCGTCATGACACAAAAAACATACCGCTTTTTCTCCTTGAAGCGCAAACACGTGTCGTCCTTCCCATCTTTCTTGAATCAGCCTTCCATCTGCATCAACGTTTCTCTTCCTGGACATTCGGGGATCACTTGTATGTCTCGAAACTGCACTGATGTGGATTCGCTGCGATGCCGTCACTTGGCGGGTCACATGATCGGCACGAATGGTGGGAAATGTAGTTTTTGGTTAATGCACGCATTTGACTTATCTATTTTAAGACAATCAGACCTTTTAAAGACGTTCTCACGGGGCCACGATTGTTTGACATGCAAAGCTACTATTGTAGCATTTCAGCTCCTAGCATGTAGCCATTAGCGCTGGTGCTATCAGTGGTAAAGGCAGAAGGCCGCCCATATGTGTACTTTTTAAGACCTTAAAACACTTGATAGCCTTAACTTTGACACTTTATATTTTATTGTATTTCTTATTCTCCCTCTTTCCAACTATTATCTATTACTGTTATGTTTTACTTGAAACTCTGGCACAACGGCTTCATTGAACGGCCTTAAGTCCAGATTGAGAGCACTTGAGACGACTTCACAGATTTGTAACTGTTTTATATGATTTGTATGTTATTTTAATTTCATTTTAAATGTAATTGTATTCTTTTGCTGCCTCTTGGCCAGGACTCCCTTGAAAAAGAGGTTTTTAATCTCACTGGGACTTTCCTGGTTAAATAAAGGGGAAATAAATAAATAAACAACAATTTCCTTCGGGATAAATAAAGTTGTTCTAATCTTATCTTATCTTGTCTTATCTTATCTTATCTTATATTTCCTTGCTGCTGTTGCCAAGTGTTTCTGGAGATCATCTAAAAGAACTGTGGGTCTCCATAGAACGTTCTGATCGGATTCTAGAAGCGCCGACCATCTACCTTTCTTTCTCTGACGGCTCTAAAAAAGATGGCCGCTAAACGGTCAGCTATCCACAAGCCAGCTACGCCGTGCTGTTTCTCATCGCATCTGGAAACGAAAACACCGGAGACGTGCGGACGTTCGGCGTCCGTCGAAATCTAACGGGTCTGCTGAAGGAGCGACGGGTCAGGAGACATTAAACATTCAGTGTTTCTCAACAGCGTTTAAGATATCTAGGACACACTCGGCCTCAGAAACTACTCCACAAACTGTCTGACTAACATCTCAATGTCCACACTCCCCCTGTGTGTGTGTGTGTGTGTGTGTGTGTTGGTAGTAATCAGCTGTGGCTGAGTCTCCCTGGCTGGATTCCTCCACTCCCACTCGCTCCGCTCTTCTCCTTCCAGCTCATCTCATCGCTCTTACGACGACTGTCTCGTGTAACTCGTGCAAGACTCCTTCTGCTCCACGGACTCATTTCATGCATTTTTCACTCCGGTGTGTTCCAATACCGGTTTACATTAGCCGCTGGGATGCACGCACACACACACACACACACATATATGCGCGTGCACACACACACACACTCGCGCGCATGCTTACGCAGATGCAAACGCGGAAATATATTCCCCCCTGTTATCGGCCGGGGGATGAGTATCTGGGCCAAACATTATTATCACGGTGCGGTAGGGACCCCTTGGGTGTGTTTCCATGGTGACCATCATATAACATAATATATGGGGGGGGCGGGGAGTGTTTTATTTCATGTAATTGTCATGAAAACACTAACACGTACGTATACACAGACACACACCAACCGGAATGCGATCGCAGATCGATAATCCTGATCGGTTGTTGGAATCGCCATGACAACCACCTGAGGGCAAATACTGACATGCAGGGTGATCGTGCACACACACACTTTACCGCACACGTGTAAATCAACACATGAGCATTGTGACACGGAGCTCGCCTGCTACTTGACTTGACCCGGTTACAGTATTGGTTAACAGCATGTACACACACACACACACACACACACACAGAAGATGGTCAGTGGTGTCATCTTTGTAAAGTTTCAGATTTCAGAGCAGGAAGACAAAGGGGACGCCAGTAATTGCATGTCTCCGTTGGCCCCTTCATCTCTCCTTCACCTGCAAGCCACCGGGAATCAATGGGCGAATCATTGAGCGAATCAATTAGCGAATCATCGAGCGAATCAATTAGCGAATCAATGAGCGAATCATCAAGCGAATCATCGAGCGAATCAGTTAGTGAATCATCGAGCGAATCTACGAGGCGTCAACACGAAAAATAATTTTGCAGAGAAGGTTGTGGCTTGCTGACGGAGCAGGTGCGCAGGGAATGTACAGAAACATTCATTCATTCATTCATTCATTCATCCATTTATAATCTATACTGGGGCGCAAGAATCTATTCCAGCTGTTGTGGCTGAGAGGCGAGGTTCAATCTGGAGGAGATGTTCAACCGCTCACTCAGTCGTTCACAGACACAAATATCCATTCACTCATCATATAAAGACATTAAAAAAAAAAACATTCACCCTCTCATTCACACCTCTGGACAATCCAGCGTCTCCAATGAACCTGCATGTTTCGGCCCGTTGCAAAATGGCTCTCGATCATCTGGTTAGCGCCTTACATGGTGTGTGTGTGTGTGTGTGTGTGTGTGTGTGTGAATGGGATCCAGTGGAAAGCGCTTTGAAACCCCGAGGTGTGAAAAAGCTCTGTGCATTAGCTTTTCAGCCCCAAATTTCATTGACAGCATTAAAACATCTCACTTTTTTAAAAGTCTCCTCCAGAAAATCCTGGTTTTGGGTGAAGTTGCAGTCAGGTGGAGGTCAGGAGAAGGTGAGGAGAAGGTCACCGCTGTCTCCTCTGAAAGTCAAACGTGGTGGCAGAAGATAAACCCCCAGCATTCCCATCTGTGCACGTGACACGGCGTCGCTCTGCGATCACCAGGGCGGAGAGAGAACCTCCTAAAGCCGATGAATAAACCACAGATCTCCGTCTCGGATCCGACCTCGGGTTTAACAAGGTCCCCCTCGGCTGGAGCGCCGCGTCAGAGGGCGGCGGCGACGTTCTTTTTGCATAATCATGCAGAAGGACGAGCGACGCCGAGGCCGCGGAACGAGAAGGTCTTGCACCGACTGCTGAGAAGTCGTGGAGATCTTTGAACGCCTCCAGAGACAGTTGGAGCTCAGTCAGGGATCCTGCTGGTCCATCCTGGTGTCTCCAGGTAAGAGAAGATGGGTGGTTTCAGTCAGAGAAGCCATTTTTGTTCACCTGGAGGGACCTTCTCTGAACATCTATCACCCACGTGAGAGCAACACACACACACACACACATACACACACACACCAGAGGAACACCTGGGGGGATCCACGACCACAGACAAGGACCAGGTGATCGAAGAAATAAGAAACTTCTCCTTCACACAGTCCACACATGAACCACACACGCACACACACACACACACGCACACACACACACACACACACACACCTGCAGAACACCTGGGGAAATCCGCAACCTCAGACCAGGACCAGATGATCTAAGAAACATCTGCTTCATGCAGATCACACACTAACCTCACAATTGTTTTTCCAGACACACACACACACACACACACACACACACACACACACACACACACACACACACACACACACACAAACACACACACACACACACCTGCAAAACACCTAGGGAAATCCACAATCACAGACCAGGACCAGATGATCTAAGAAACATCTGCTTCATACAGTTCACACACTAACCTCACAATTGTTTTTCCAAAGGAGACACACACACACACACACACACACACACACACACACACACACACACACACACACACACCTGCAGAACACCTGAGGAAATCCAAAACCTCAGACCAGGACCAGATAATCTAAGAAACGTCTGCTTCATACAGTTCACACACAATTGTTTTTCCAAAGGAGACAAACACACACACACACACACACACAAAAACACAAAATGAATTTAAAAACCGATGTTCGTCTGGAAGTGAAGAAAAGGATGAAACACACAGCGAGAGGAGCATCTGACCGCGCGTGGAACCGTGATGGAGATAAGAACATCTGGAACATCTGGGGGTGAAACAAACATCTGCTGCGCCGGCGACTCAAATTTGTCCCATTTTTTTGCATCTCCAAGTCGAACAGATCTACCGGACCCTTCCTCCCAACCGCCCTCGCTCTGTTAACGCATCACACACACACACACACACACACACTCGCTGGTAGATTTCATACCCTAGCAAAGACAACAGAGCGAGAGAGATTTAGGCTGCTGGAGCCGGAAAAGCATCTTTTCTGACAATTCACAGAAGAGAAGTTGCTAAGCAACCTTTGGCCTTGATGACAGGAAATTATGTCACGCCTGTGAGACCAAACACAAACGGACGCCAGCATGGAAACAGGTGCACACACACACACACACACACACACATATATACATACATGCATACATTCCCTGGGGGGAGTGCAGTGCAGGATGGAGGAGGAGGGAGAATAATGGCTTAATCTGGGGTTAAAACAATACATTAATCTGGTGAGATGGCGTGGACGCGACCTCGACGTCCATTAGGGACGACCTGAGAAGAATATCTGCTGCCGTCTGCGTCGCCTCAACCTTCTGCTGAACCTGTCTCCGGGCCTGTCCCCCCTCCCCCGGTCACCCGGCAACCACACACACTCCCAATAATCCTGACATACATTAGCGCGACGGAGATTATTGCGTCGCGCCGCGGAGACTGGGAGAAGACATATGAGAAAAGATCTTTTATTATTGTCATTGTTTCCCTGTTGGCCCCCCTTTTTGTCGGGACACGCAGGGCTCACAGCGTCACCCCGTGTTCAGAGTGTGTTACTGCTGTCGTGTCGCCTGCGGGACTGCGGGGCTGAATTATTCATGGTGGTGGAGGACGGAGCTGCCAAGGCCTCTAAAACTCAAATCCTCTCCACCGCTTTCGAGGACAAACTCCTCATTTTGGTCGCTTCCTAAGCAACCCGGTTGCCGACGAGAGGTTCATCTGTTCGCTCCTCCCATCAATATTATTAATACTTAAATGTGCATTTCGCAAAACAAACGGAGATCTCCGCGCTGGATTAGCGGTTGAAGACACACATTCACCCTCTCATTCGTGTCGTACAGACGTGCAAATATTCACCGACGCGTCTGTGGAGGTTCTCGGTCATCCGGGTTCTAAAGAATTCTTGTCAAAACGACAAAATGTTGAGCGTCAATCACCCTCTCATTCGCGTCTTACGTGATATAAAATCGTTCGCTGCCGTTTTACATCAAATTGAAAATACAACAGTGTATTTTTATCCTTGTTGTTGTCTTCATCCTTTTTACTTGTCTTTTCTATTTCTATTTCTATTTATTCATCCATCTTCTGCCGCTTATCCTGCACTCACTCACTCATTCAGGGCAATTTTCCGATTTTTTTTTCCAGTCAACCTGCTGCATGAATTTCGGAATGTGTGAGGAAACCGTGCTGCCTATTTATAAACATATTTATATTTATTGTTATAGTTGTGACAAACCAATTTCCCATATGGGGATCAATAAAGTATTATCTTATAATATGGAGACATACAACCATTCCCTGTTATGTTTACATATATAAACAAAAAATGTACTCACTCATTCACATCCTGTTTTTTCCATCCTTGTTTTTGTCATTGTCTCTTCGACATATTAATATATATTGTTGTGTTGCTGTGATAAACCAGTTTCTCCTATGGTTATCAACAAAGTATTATCTTCTATGGAGACATACAATAGTTCACCCTCTCATTCACACATCTGGACAATGTAGGATCTTCTAAAACCCACCAAGACCTCCCACTCTTATTTCCCTCAGATGTGAATCAGAACCAGCAGTTAAAAGCAGTTAAATGTGCGTTTTCTGATTTCCCTGTGAGGTACGTCGTGCTCATGTCAGGTTCAAGAGCTAAAGCTCTGAAACTCTGCTGTTATTCTGACTTGCTGCTAAATTGGCGTCTTATAAAGGCAGCGAAGGGACAGAAAAGCCTGTGAGCCCCGGCGGCTCCATCTCTGATCCCAAGCGTTCACAGATTCAAACAAGAGTCGGGGAGTTTTCACGGTCAAATCATTTTAATTTAGAATTAAAAAAAAAAAAAAAAAAAAAAACAGAAGAAAGAAAAGACTGTTCATCTGTAAGAGCGTCGCTTATTATTTTTTTTTCCTACTTTCACTCTTTTTAACAAACACATTCGCTCACATTGACGGACAGCCACTGCACCGCGACAACACATGCACCCGTTCGCCGCCGACGGCCGCGTCCGACACCAACGATCCAGTGTAGCATGAATGAATGAATGCACGAACCTCCGGTTCACCTCCAGGAGACACTGATAGTTGCAGTTTTTCTTTTTTCTTTTAGCGCGTCGTTTTTTTAATTTGCCGCCTATCGTTTCCACGGAGCCGTAAAAGAGATCTGATATGAAAAAAAAAAAAATTGTCGACGGGCGAGTCGAGTCCGTCGGAGGGTATTTTGTCATCTTAAAATTCGCACGGAGTTCCTCGGACGCCCCTTTCCAGTGCCGGCGTTGACTCCTAAGTTTAAAGACATGACCACTTGGATAATCGAACAGAAAAACAAAAATAAGTCTGAACTGAGATCATCAGGGTAAAAACGGTTAGCAAGTAACGGCGGTTAATAGGATGTAAAAATTCATCGAGTGCCGGGGAGAAGCCTTCGGAGGAGGAGGAGGGGGGGTGAGAGTCCTCCTGGAGGAGATATGCAGCATCTCGGCCCCTCGGCGACACGGAAAAAGGAAAAACAAAAAGATGTGGAGGGAAACTAAATCTATTTACAACCAGTCGAGAGAGAGAGAGAGAGAGAGAGAGAGAGAGAGAGAGAGAGAGAGCAACTCCTTCTGTCCAAAGAAGCAATCACATCCCTGAGAACAGTGCCTTCTGGGTGATCGCGTCCTTCCTGGGTTTCCTGACCAGAAGTCACCAGAGAAGCCGGCGGCGGCTGCGGTCCGAGGCACGGCTAGACGTACCGGTGAAGCTGGAGAGAGAACAGGTCCTCCGCCGGGGGTCCTGGGGGTCTGAGAGCTGGGGTTCTATTCCCTTTAAAAGTAGCACAGAGAGGGTTCTCGCCTAAGTTAGAGGATTCACAGCGTTCTACTCGGGGTCGGTGGATTCTTCCGGTCTAAGCGGCGGCCTCCTCGGCCTTCTCGTCCTCCGTGTCCTTGTCCTTGCTCTTTTTGTGTTTCTTCTTCTTGTGTTTGTGCTTGTGCTCCTTGTGTTCGCCCTCCTTCTCCTGGACTTTGTGCTTCTTGTGCTTCTTGTGTTTCTTGTGTTTCTTGTGTTTCTTCTTCTTCTTGTCCCCCGTGGTGGTGGAGGTGTTGGCCGAGTCGCTGTGGTTGCTGTGGTCGGGGCTGTAGGAGTTCTGGCTGAGCGAGGGGCTGCCGCTGCTCCTCCCTCTCTCCGGCTCCGAACCCTCGCCCTCGCTGTAGTCGGGCACGAAGGCGGCCTCGTCCGTCTCCCGGCCCAGGTCCGAGCAGAGGCGCTGCCTCCTGGGCTCCGGGCCTCGGCTCTCCTCCCGTCCGGCTCGGCTCTCGGCCGCTCGCTCCTCCTTGGCGTCCTTGCCGTCCTTCCCCTCCTTCCCCGGCGCTCCTCTCGCCTCCTCTCTTCCTGCCCCCGTCCCTCCTCCTCCTCCTCCTCCTCCTCCTCCTCGGCTCTCCTCTTTCGCCGCCGGTCTCCCTGCCTCTCTGGCTCCTCTCCTGTCGTCCCTGACCAGTTTCACTTTGGTCGGTTTCTCAGAAACCGCCGGCGCTCCCCTGCCGCTCTTCCCCTCCTCCCTCGGCGTTCTCCCTTTCTTCTCCTCCCTCACCGCTCCCCTCTTCTCCTCTTTCGGGGGCTCCCGGGCTTCGCTCTTGGCGGCTTTAGGGGCTTCGGGCGGCTCCTCTTTGCCGCGGACCCTCTGCAGCACCGGCGAGGGCTCCCTGGGCGCGCTCAGTCCGTTCTCCTGGCCCTCTTCGTCATCCTCCCGCTCCCACTTGGAGCGAGGCGGCGCCTGAATGAGCGGCTCCTCCCGGAGCGGGCTGACTTTGGGGCTGCAGGCCCGGACGCTCGCAGGACTGCGCGTGGGAGGCGGCGGAAGCGGCGGCAGCGGCTGCTGCTGCTGCTGTTGTTGTTTCTCGGGGGGGTTGGAGGTCCCACTCCGCTGGTCTTTTTCAGAGTCCCGCTTTGTCTCTGGTGTGGATCTGGTGAGAAATAGAGACAACCCCACATGTTTAGGGTCCGCGGGCCGTCACTCCGACTGCAGGGATTATGGGTGCCGTTCACTGATGGCACAGTAAGTTCGCGTCATGAGGTGGTTGCTGAGTTCTCCTGTACACCTCGGAAAAGGAGGCCTGTTTACGCCTATTTTAGGCTTCATCTTTGGTGATCACACTGAGAAAATGTCGCGCAAAATGAAGGTGACACTGATGACAGTGAGAGGAGGAAATGTTTGAACGCCACGGGCGAGAAGCAAACTTCCCAGGAAACGCCGCCGACTCGGCCACCCCTTCATTTCACGAGTCAGAGCGCGGTGATCTTTGACGCAGCGACGGGAACGACAAGATAATGCATTTAAGGGCCGTCTCGGGCAGAAAATGGACGGGGTATGTGGTCCTCTCAAGAACTCCGCCATTTTCCCCGGAGGCTTTTGGCAAATGGGTCGCTATGGTTACCGCAAAGACAAGTTTTATCACCTTAAACTCAGACTGTCGAGTCAGGACCGCCACCTGAAGAGGCGTCTGATCCTAATTCGACCAGAATTCACACGGACCCCGGCAGGGACGCGTACGCAGACGGAGGGACTCACTTGGTGGCGCTGGCGCTGTGGCTCGACAACGTCTTCCGGCTGATCTTGGGTTTGCTCTTCGAAGCACTGACGGAGTTATCTTTGACAGAGGACACGAGGACACACGGGCTTCGTAAATATTCAATCATAAACCACGCCGCTCGCAGACACGGCGACTCGAATTACCTTCTTTGGCGGGAGCCGGTGGTTTCTTTCCTGCGGGGACGCCGCGCTCGGATTTGTCCTTGGACACGCTCCTGGAAAGGAAGAGATATAAGCCCAGATTATCACCTGTGCTCGCATCCAATCACTGAAACTGCTGTGGACCGAGTCTGCGGAGGTTACAGACCTGTCTGATTTTGTGCTCCTTTCCGTGCTCCTGTCGGTGTTTCTTTCTGAATTCCTGTCGGTGCTCCTTTCCGCATTTCTGTCGGAGGTCTTGTCCGTATTCCTGTCTGCGCCCCTTTCCGTGCTCCTCTCGTTGCTCCTTTCTGAATTCCGCTCGTTGTTGCGGTCAGTGCTCCGGTCGGCGCTTCGTTCGTTGTTCCGTTCGTTGCCGCGGTCGGCGCTCCGTTCGTTGTTCCGGTCGGTGCTCCTCTCTGCCGCCTCTCCTCTCTCCTTCACATTGGGTTTGTCCTGGCGGTCACCTGGTTTCCGTGCGACGGCCGACTTCTCGGCGATGGTCATTTTATCCAGACACACCGACCTCCCCGCCGCACTGCCGCCGGCCGAATTCTTTCGCTCCATCCTGGGCGCCCTGTCCAACTCGGGAGCTCGCTCGGACGAACCCGATCCCTTTTGCGAGGAGGAGGAGCCCGAGGTTCTGTCCCGGTCCCTCTCGGACCCCTGACCTCTGTCTCGGTCCCGGTCCGACCCGGACGCTCTGTCCCGGTCTCGGTCGCCTCCCAAGGTTCTGTCCGAGTCTCTGTCGGAGCCTTGCAGCCTCTCCCTCGCGCTCTCCCTGGGCACTCCCCTCTCAGAAGACGCCGATCGCTCCTTCCTTCCGGCACTTTCGGAGGCGCCGCCGGATCGGTCACCGTCCGGGAGGCTGGAGGGCGTCGATCGGTCAGAGGTCATCTTCTCGGCGGCCGAAGACGATCTTTCGGACGACACACTGTCCCCTTTCCTTCCGATGTCTCTGTTCAACTTGATCGCTCTCTGGGCGGTTGGCTTCAACTACATGTTGAGAAACAGCACAATTGAGACATGACAGATTATGTACTTGCACCTCTGGAACCCCTGGGAGCCAGAATGTTACTCAGAGAAGATCCATCTGTTGTGGAACAATAACCGACCGACTTCTTCTACGGTACAACTAACAGTTCGGCCCCCTTCTCTGTTTATTATTTACCTTTAAGATAACAAGTCTTATTTTAAACTCATTTTAGCCATCAACATTAGTTCAGAATGCATGTAAAAACATAAAAAGTATGCTCTCTACACGGCAGACATCTGAGATTGGACAGTTAGTAAAACCTATCATCTGTGATTTGCTGTCATTTGAAAGAATTTAGTCACAAATTATCATCACATCTTTGACTATTTGTTCTTTCATTGGTAAGCAAAGAAGGAATCCAGTCAGCCTGCCCACCACAGCCTGGTGAAGGACAGACGGATTCCTGGTCACAAGGTATTTATTAGGATTATAATGCCTGACAGTAAATACCAATTGTTATGAGTGCGGCGGCAGCAGCTAGCCAAATGCTAACCCCTATTGGGGGTTCCACTTTCTTTCTTCTAACGCATCTCCATCTTTTACTCTCTCTTACGCCTTTAAGTTGCTTCACATCTACTGGTATTGTTCGAAGTACTCGATGAAAAACTCAAGAGCGACATAGCTTCTCCTCCGCAAACTTGTTTGTTGGCGCCGGTGTGCGACGGCGTTGACGGAAGCGTGGAGAAATTACTCAGCCTCGCAAACATCATGCAAATACGAGAACCACTTAGTTGAGTTAGATACAAGTATTTTTATTTCCTTGTCTTCTCAACCGATACACCCACCTGGATGTCCATGAGCGGTCTAATGGACCCTCGGTCCGTGTCGACCCGGCCCATGTCCCTGCCCACGGGCATGGGAAGCAGGCCGGGCCTGTCAGAGGGATGCGGGAGTCTCTGGAGGGGCGGCTGATGGGAAAGGTGCGGGTGTGAGAACAGGTCTCCGGCGCTGCCCGGCCCGTCTATTCTCCTCAGCTTTCCGGGCGGAGACCCGAGCAAGGAGCGTCCCTCCTCGCCCATCCTCCTGCGGCTGTCCACCGGAGAGACGGGCCGGTGGAAGATTGGGAGTCCGTGCTGGTGCGGGAGGGGGAGGAGGCCGCCGCCCGGAGGCAGGTCTCGTCTCACTCGGATGTCGTGGGCCGGCCGGAGGCTGTCGTGAAGCGAGTGGTGAGGTAGAGGTAGGTTCTGGGAGGAGAGCGGGGGGGTCTTCAGCAGGGCGGGTCTCACGCCGGAGCTTTTACTCTTTTCCTTTTTGGGGGGGGTGGAGTTGTGGGAATCTTCTGGCTTGGCTTTGGTGGGCGCCGGCGGCTTGGAAGCAGAGGAGGAGGACGACGACGACGAGGTTTCTTTCTTCTTGACCGCCGCCGGTTCTGCTGTCTTCTTCTTCACCTTGTCGTTCTTGCCTTTCGCCGCCTCCGGTTTGGCTTTAGGTTTCGGCTTCTGAGGCTTCTCCTTCTTGTTTTTGTCGGTGTTGGTCTTTGACGTGGACTTGGCCGGGGCTTTGGCCGGCGCGGCGCTACTTTTAGAGGGCGCGGACTTGGTGGTTGCGGCGCCGGCGGCCGGGGGCTTCGAGGAGATGGGAGGAGTTTTAGCCAGCGAAAGGATTTCATCCATCGGCTCGTCTCGGACAGGCGTCGCATCGCTTCTGTCGACCGACTGGTGCGACGGCTCGGGATCTTCTCCGGGTTTCTTCTTCTTCACTTTCTTTGTCTTTAGGACTTTGGTGCTGGTTTTGGTTCCAGAGGAGGAAGACTGTGGAGGATGGTGAGGAGGAGCCCCTTTCTCGTCTCTTCCTCTCCTCCCTCTCCCCTGGGGAGAGTAATCTCGAGTTAGCGGGGACAGACGCTCTCTCTCCCGGTCCCTGCTCCCGCGTCCTCTGTGGTGCATCGATGGATGTTGATTGTCGTAGTCTTTGTAGTACTTGTAGTACCAGTCTCTGTACTCCTTCTCCCACTGGCGATAGCTGTCTCTCTCCCAGCGGTCGTGACCTCCGGGGCTCGGGCCCTTTAGCTCATAAGGCGCGAGCTCTCGAGGAGGCGGCTTCCGCCCGCCGGGACTGCGACTCCGGAAGCCGCCTGGGGAGCGAGAACGTGTTCTGGACCTGTAGGGTCCCGGCCCCGTGGCTTCGGCTCCGTCCCAGCCTCCTCCCCGGTAGGAGGGAGGAGTCCGCGGTGAGCCGGAGCGCCTGTAACCGTACGACCTTGAGCGGGAGCGGGAGCGCGTTCGTGACCGCCCATAGCTCCGTCCGTTTCGTCGAGAGTAAGGAGAACGGGGATAAGATCGCCCGTGCGAGCGTGAACGGGATCGACTCGGGGAATAGGAGTAAGACCTGGATCTGGACCTAGACCTTGTCCTGGATCGAGAGCGGGTGTAAGGAGATCGGCTGAACGGAGATCGGCTGTACGACCGGGACCTGAAATTGAGAAAACAAAGAGAAAGAGAGATCAGAACTAATTCTTTGTGTTACCCGTTCATTTAAATCATTAAACTGCGACATCATAGAGAACGTACCTGGAGTAAGAAGGCCTTCGTCTCTTTGGAGCATTTCTGTACTTCATAAGCTCTTTGTGGAAGTCCTTCGTAAATTCATCCAATTTGGATGTAGTTCTGTGCAAACAAAGATCGAGACAGACTTTCATAAAATTCCAATATTTTTGACCACGCAGGCTCGAGCGGGCACACGCTAAGCCAGTCGTACTTTCATGACTACAATGAAGGAAAAGAAAAACAAAACTCACTTGTCTTGTCGATGGTGTCTCTGTCTGTAGAAATCTTCTTTTGAGAGGGAGGGCTGAGTGAGCGAACTGGGAAGAGGGAGAAGAGGGGGCTGGGCACCAGCGGCGACCCAGGGGGCATTGATACCTGGAGGCCCGGGTGCATAGACAGGCTGGGGCTGGTAGCCGAGGGCAGGCGGGGGTACAAGGCTCGGGCCACTGGTGTAAAGCGGTGGGTAGGGCTGCGGCTGCGGTGCATAGAGGGATGGCCCTGCATAGACGGGAGGGGCAGATATAGGCGGCGGAGCTGTCTGGAGGTGGCCGGAGGGAGGTTCTCGACTTCTGTAGGACCTATCGCACGGAAATCAGACAACCATTCAACCCCTTTGCAAGACTGACACGTGAAAATACGATCCGTACATTGCATAAGTGGGGGGACAGACCGGCCTTACCTGTCCCAGTGCCTGCCACTCACTCTGTGAGACTGGTGGGGCCGAGACTGATGCCCTGAGGAGAAGCAGGAGTGGATTTTTATTAGTAATGCAATTTTATTTTTCCACTCTGACCAAATTTCTCAAAATAAAGAAAGCGACCTACCTGGTAAATGAGGGGGCCTAGTAGAAGGCGGAGGGCCGAGGACAGTTAAATGGTAACCCTGTGAACATGAAAAAATAAACTTATGTTCCCCAATAAAGGTATTGCCTAATTTAAGATCCTGTGATGCTACGGTCAAGGGTGTCGATGTGACATAGAACTACGACGCCACCCGACGGCAGCCTGTCAGACCTTCTGCATGTACTCAATATGTCCTGAAGGCAGACTCACATGTTTTCCAGCTTCAGTGACTCCAGTTGGTTCCGGGTTCAGAATGGACTCCAGGTCGGCCTCACTAACATGTAAGCAAATGCAGACACGTTAAAATGAAAAGAACAACATGACAATACGTGCATTATGACAGACCCATGTATTGTATGATTATAGAAACTCACCCTGGCGGAGGGGGTTCACTCTGACCAGTGGAATGCATAGGTGAATGGTGGTCAACTCCAGGTGCGGGAGCTGGTGACGCATCTTTACCGTCATCAGCGGCAGCATGAGGAGGGGTTGAGAGAGCTGAAGTGCTAGCAGTGGGTGGAACGGCGGGCGAGGCTTGAGACTGAGGCGCAGTCGGTAAACCCGAGGGCGGCTGGGAGATGTTGGCCAGCAGCGGATCCTGCTGTCTGGAGTGCAGAGGTCTGACCAAGTGAGGGCGAGGAGGAGGCGGGGCAGATGGTTGCATCTGCTTCCGTGCATGTTTTGTATATCCGGTCTCGTTCTTGAAATTATTAACAGCCTGAATGACAAAACCATTTTGATTATTTAGTCCGAAGTAGAAACACAACATATTAAGGTGCGTGCATTTGAACGGCCTACCTGACGGAGAAACTTGTTGGCGATGAGATTATCAGGCGACACATCAGACTGTTTGCACGTGAAGCAGATGTGCTCCTCTGAGTCCAGCAGGGCAGTCCTGATGCCTGAGCACAAAACATCTCTTCTATTAGCTCATAAAGAAAACACACTGTAACACACTGGCCGCATTATTTGGTCATCTCATCACATTTACAACACTTTCGTGTTAACTCACAGTCGTCACAGTAACTATTGCCGCAGCAAGGAATTACTACGGCATCGGTCATCAGATCGTTGCAGATCGGACACAAAAGCTCATCAGGAATGGGGTCTGAATCATCTTCAGAAGATGACTGGTCATGGGGAACAAAAGGAGGACGCTCCTTCTTTCCCTGTGCGTAGGCCTCCCTGCATGTGGACAAAGTTGTCAAGCCGTAAGTTCTAATTCTAAAAGAAAGTTTTTTTTTCAATATGTGACACATAATATACCACAGAAGGGGGTGGGGGGGGGGGGGGTAGTGTTTATTCTATTCATGGGACGTACGCATCTATAGCAGGGATGGCGTATTCTCCAGTGCTGGTCAACATGGCTCCCTTGGTGCCAGGCTCTGCTTTCACCATGAAGCTCTGAGGAATCCCTTTGCTGGTTCTTACTGGCTTCGGACCATCCACACTCTTATCTTGGACCTGAGCAGGGGGGGGTGGGGGGTAGAAATCATGATCAGTCAAAGACAAAACATCCATTTCCTTTGAAATTACTCAGATGGGATACATCGACCAACTCAACAGCCATTACCATCAGCATGGGGCACTGGCGGATGTAGTGACCGGCCTTTCCACAGCGATAGCAGGTATAGTGGGCTGGTGGAGGCCCAACAGCCTTTTTGGAGTAGCTGCAGAGACAATTTCATGAACAGTTTTACAAACCGCGCACCACGAGATGACTGTTTACTCCATATTGATTTTAAAGCAAGACTCTGTTTGAGTAGAGGGTGTTTATACTGACTGAATGGGGTCATATTCATGGTTTGACTGAGAGATCATCGCTTTGATCTTGTCCTCCTCTGATGCATTTGCGTCGACCAGGTTAGCAGTCTGATACACACAAGACAGAAACAGAAGAAGAGTGAACGATCTCGACATCAGCGGGACAAAAGGTACACGGGGGTCGACTAGAATCATCGTCTGCATTTTCGGGGGGGAACGGTACCTTGGTGAGTTGGGCGAAAGACATAGAAGGAGAGGAATCAGTCTGCAGGAGAATCAGAATACAGATATTAAAGGCATAAACGCGAGTCGATCGACACACAGTGAGCCCAGATAGTTCCCTGCCACATCTGTGTCCAGTCCACGAGGCTGTTTCTAATCCTTCGCACCCAATTGGAAAATGAAAGCGCATGAATCAATGCAGATATACGAGGGAGCAATGAAATCTGGGGGTTTCCTCATTGGATGACACTGCGCTGTCGTCTTTGAAGAAACGTCTTGAAAATAAAACGCTCCAAGCCATTTACAGTTACGTCGTCAGAGCTGTTTACGTGGAAGAGAGCTCCGGTCATAAAATGCACACGTCATCTGTGACCAGAAGCTTTGAAAACCTGCTTTTAGGATTATTTTTTCAAAAACATTTGCCCAAATGGCACTGCCTCTTCTCTTGCCAAGTGATGAAGGAGACAGCATGTGGTTTGAATGAGCTGATTTACGGACTTCATCCACATTAATGCAGCTCCAGTGTCTGCTTAAATCCTCAACTATTAAAAAAAAAAGACGCATTAAAGTGGAAATCCATACATAATAATTAAAACCAAAATTCACTGTAACAACTCTTCCACATAGACAATTCTGGTCCTGCTTGAGTTCTGACACTGAAGTTCCATCTATGGTAACGTCTGCGAGCATCTGCTTATACGCTTATAAACCCTGCCTGCTATTTGGGCTTAATCAGCAAAATTGTCCACCACTGACACATTCCTCCATAGAAATCCTAAGCTTCTCCTGCTCTGGTAGGGAAAGAGGGCTGATTTTTGCTCAAAGGAATACTTGACATTTCAGTTGAGCATGCAGTTTCCCAGTCCGCAGTGGTTTAAGTTAACGCAGACTTGTCAAAGACAGTTGTCATGACTGTTAGAAACTCAACATCATGAGCTAATTAGCAGCCGTGCTGAGCTGTCTCAGGGAAAATCTGCAAACACTGACAAGTGTCAAAAATATGGAGTTGATAAGATGCAGATATAAAGGTCAACGCAGCGCCTGGCGAAGACAAATTAAAATAATGCGCTGTCAAGACTTCCTGAAAAACGTTACGATAATCACAGGGACCCAGTACGTTGCTACAGGGTGAAAGCAAGCGGAGGGGCATCTAATGAAAGTCAGGAGGTGATGAACAATGGGAGTTAAGTCTCATGTACAGACAAAATGAGCTAATTTCATGCCAAAGAAAAATAAGCTGTTCAATCTAGTCTTGGCATAAATGAGCAAGCGGGCGGGGTGGGTCGTCCGGTGAGAAAGGCAGAATGCTGTGGAGGGAACACACAGGGATCTGGTGCAAGCGGTTCGGACACTGAACCACTCAATAACTTTATTGACAGGATCTGCACCTTACAGGACACACTACACCAGTATACTTGTCACTGCAGCAACCATGGAAGGCCCCCAGAGATTGACAAGATATTTACGTCACTGATCATGTGTCATGGTACTTCTGTGATCACGTCACATCATTTGTGCGTTAGCAGCTACGTCTGACTAGTCACTGATCCCTGAAGGACAGTTCACAGTACACTCTGAGCTAGTACCCGCCTCTCTGGAAAACAGACACTCGGGAATCGGAGTTAATTCAGAGCATTTAACTTAAAACCAACATCTTTATGGTGAAATCGTACAAGAGAAAACAAGTGACATTGGCAAATACTTCTGAACAACAGATTTGGTTATGTTTAGCAGGGGTAAGCTTTCAAAATAAAAATCATGGGACGGTCTATTCCATTCACACTTTAGTCTTGTTGTTGTAATCAGAGGTTAATTACAAACAAACCCAGCCACACTTTACTTCATTGGTTTCTTAAACCACATTGAAAAGATTTTCACAGAAAATAAAATAACAATGAGTTATCAATACAAAAATAGCATGATTTCCTTTACAACCCTTTTAAAAATACATATGCCTGGCCGGAAGCAGGCAAAAGACCCATTTTAATGTAAAATACAGTCAAAACAATAATGTCTTTATCAGTTCAACAATTCAGTGCAATTAAAAAACAGTAACACTGGTCTGTTGTTTCTCTTTTTCAAACTCACCCAAAACCAAAACAAAGAAAACAAACCAAAAAAAACAAACAATTTAATCTGCTAATTAAAAAAAACTGACTCAAACAGAAAATCAGGTTTTTAGAGAAACAACAGACACCTTTGGCCGGGCGGATGTCCCAAAAAGACATCAAACAACACAGAAGTTGAGATCTCAACACAAATGTGACCAACACAGAACAGAAGATACACACAACTCGATCATTGTTGACAGAATGTTCTTGTGTAAAGATCAATGTAGCCAGAAAGAGTGGAAGAGAGAGGTGAGAGGAAGAGGAGGAGAGTGTGTTGGTTTTGGGTTTGTTTTACATACGGGTCTAGAAGCTCCAACCACAGATGTGTCAGAACGATCTCTGCAAAAAGTGGAAACACAGGACAGTCATCAGCAACCAAACATGACCAACTCCAATTCACATTAGATACTGACCTCATCACTTAAAAAAAAAAATATGCATATATATTTATAGATATTAAACCAAGTGAAAACCTTTAATCACTGCTCAAATGTCATTGGAAGATTATTAAGACCTGTGCCTTTGAGGTAAATGTTCTCAGCCATAAATTATCTAAAAATTGTTAGGAAAAAAAGGAACGCCACATATTACATTTAACATAAAGCCAAGATTTGTAATGAAAGAATCAATAAACAATCTGGATATGATTCAGTACAGACTTTTATCCAGTCAGTCTGTCATTTACGTTGCTATTCCTGATCCATCCGGCTTTTCGGGACAGTATAAACCCGGTGTGACGCTGCCTCTAATCCAAGTATACATACACAATGAACGTCCTGCCTGAAGGCTTGACTCCACCAATTGGAGTTCGGCGGACGATCACTGAGGAGTGTTTCGGGATGTGGGCTTCATCATCTGTATATTCTACAGAATATGAGATATAGCATTAGAAACATTGGAACACTTGACAACATTAATAAAGTCACATATTATTTGAGGAAAAAAAAAACCTTGAACTTCACGTTCAAACTAAAAGGTATAGTCAAATGGACAGCCACCCATTTTCTGCAAAGTATTAGTACTCTACCCCCAGTGCAACTAATAGCCAATGCAAAGTATCACAGGGCTTAGGGGTCTTTACCCCTTTGAGCCAGCAGAAGCAGTCTGAGCCGTGACAACATTTGCGTAAAGCTAGGATTATACTTCTGCAGCTGCATTGGTTCTGCAGTAGGGTACGCAACTATGTCGACCAAGGCAGTGACCAACTGCTAAGATTTGCCTTTAAAAGGAAAACCAAGAACAGATGGCATAAAGTAAGATAATGTTACATATCGTTGAGGAACATGTTAACAACAGGCTGGGGTAGAATTATTAAGGTTTCATTTGATTCTTTGAACAACAATAGTGGCACAGTTGAAGAATTGCTATGTACAGGGAGTATTTGTCAAACGTTATACATAAAGTTAAAATGCAACATGCTTTATTTTAGAAAAGGAAGATTACCCAAAAAACAAAAAAAAGCTACTTTTTCATGCGCAATTATGTATTAACGCAACATATGTGTAAGGTTGACTTGTAATGGACAAAGATCATCTGCCATTTAAGACCCAACAGTGCATTTCGACAGACAAGATTGTCAAAAAAAGTTATTGGAATACATAAATGGAGTTATTAGGCATGTGTCAGCAAAAAAAATGCAGTATTTCTTTAAGCGCACAGGATTACACAATTCACATTTTCAGTGTACTGGCCTTAAAAGGATAAGTCCTTTCAAACCTGACCAGTGAAGAGGGGCACGAGAATATCAATTCTGGTATTCCAGAGACATTTTTTTGGTTTTGGCACATCTTGACACAACATTAGCTATCATAGTTGTTTTTAAATGTCGAAACCTGTAATATCTGCATAACGTGGGGTCCACGACATACATACATTCACTGTCAATAGCACTGCCCATTCACTCAGTGACCATTTACTGTTTGTTACACTTCCGATTGAATGCCAAACTGCATTCAACTGCCATGTATGTGTACATTTGTGACGACAATAACGTCGAATCTGATTATACCACCAAGGAGCTCCACTGAACGCCACAGGAGGTCTTTCCTACCTGAGGCTATCAGACTTTTTAATTCCTCTTCCCTCAGCCGCAGGGAATCTTCAATCTTTGTAGTTACAGTTAACAGTTAAGACAGTTCATATTTCATTGTATTCTTATTCTTCCTCCTTTCTACTATTATGTATCACTGTTATGTTTTTTAACTTGATACTCTGGCACAACAATTTCCTTCGTGATGAATAAAGTTGTTCTCATCTCATCTGAAACACTTTGCAGAAATTCCGAGTCTGTATAAACGGACTAGAATGGAGGGGTGACTTACTGGCGATTAAGTCTTCATCTGAAAATCCTTGCGTATGTATCGCAGTGCGTTAAATGTTTGTTTTTCAGTAGAGACTTTTGCCCAGGGCAAATGATACATTCAATCCCATAAATGAGGTTCTCGCCATGCTGTATGGTTGATCTCTGTACTGCAGTACGCCAACACACCCTTAGGGGTGCACATATTTCGCAGCGAGAAACGGGACCAAACCTCACTAATGAGTACGGGAGTGCATTTTGCAGCACATCAGCGGGATAAACTGGATCGCAAATCTGTCTCCGTGTGTGACGAGTCTGTGGAGAACTTACCCTCCCGAGTCTGCGCGTTGGTGATCTGCAGATCGCAGTCTGTGGCCTTGAGGCGCTCCCGGGACATAATCTGCCGTTTAAGGTCACTGAGGGTGATATGTAGCCCATCAAAAGTGACTGTATTGTATTCCAGTTTGGAAGAAAACTTGTAGTGAACACACGACATTTTACAGGTCTAAGTACAAAGCACAAGAGAAAAAAACACAAGTCTGGTATGATAACAAAGTAGAACAGCGTCAACACTGAACAAATGAGGCTAAATCTGGTTACTTTAACAAAGTGAACCTTTATAATCGCCGAAACACCGGAGACAAAGAAAGGGCTATAATGGGGAAAGGGTTCAGCTCGCAGATGACGACAGAGTCCTTGTTATTATTGCCAAAGAAAAATGTGGAGGCGAGAGGCCAGAGCACCATTGAAGAGCGCCATGTGCCTCGTCAGTTCTGAAGTCCGTTAAATCGGCACAGGGTGTAAATAAATCCAAGAAAGTCCAGGCAGCACAATGGAAATCTATAACATTGGTGTAACTGAGGCCAGGTCCGGCATGAACAGTCCTTGGCGGAAAGCCCGGCGCGCTGCTAAGCCGCTAATGTAGCTAGCAGCGGGCCTCGGGTTCCCCGTGACATCCGTCCTTTGAACCGTTTACTATTTAAGTTCTTCTTCTTTTTCAAAATACAGTCATAGATGTCAAAAAAAATGAACAGAGCTTCCGCAAGGAGTCCAATTCGCAAAGTAGCGCGTAACGTCAAAGGGGCAGTTAGCTAAATATCCAGGTTATCATGCTATCCCTCGCGATTAGCTAACGCTGCCTTCCCATCCAGTACAATGAAAACACCGTTGGCCTGACAAAAGCTAACGGCTAGCGTTACATGGACTTGGTCCTATGCTAGCGAGCGAACCGAATAATCTACGGAATCCAGCAGCTACGCAATCAGGACGTGCGTTTTCCTCTTCGGTCCATGCTTATATCCATCGCGCCAAAGCCGCGTTGCGTTATCCAGCGCGTTTCTCAACGAATTTCAATCCATAAAAATCCAGGTCGTCGATCCAAAAAAATCGCCTCCCTCGTCGCTGTTTCATCAAAATGGCGCCGGACGGAAGCGGACGTAACTGCGTACTTCCAAAGAGTACGAACGAGCAGCGAGAGAGTTCCCTTCCGGGTTCGAAACGCCCAGCGTCTTCCGCGAAATCCCGGAATAAACCAAAAAATAAATATCAGGTTGGGTTAGGGATAGTTTAATGTGATGACTAGTTGATGAAGCTATAGTGTATGCAGGTGATTATGACTAACATCGGAAAAAAACATGTGAAGCCCGGCCAAACCGCTTTCCTCACGGAAGTACAACGGCGAACGCGAGCGACGGTTTTATCGCGATAACACCTCACCTGTCACTATCAGGCCACTTTATCATATCGGATGCACTGATGCATCCGCGTCCCTTCCGGGACGTAGCGATGCTTAATACGGCTATTAAAAACACGGCGCCGGATTTTAAGGATACCCCGATCACAGGTTTGTAGTTTACAGTGTGGTCACAGCGCGGCAAAACCGTATCTGTGATGCACTGCGGATGCTCCGCTTCCGGCCACATTACAGAGCCACACGGCTTACCCTATGTGACGTCACACGGGGCCATCACAGCCTCCACTTCCGGGTTGAACTGTAAACATGGCAGTTGGAAATAGAAATACTAATGAAATTATCTATTCGAAATATGATTTGCCTTTCTTTGTCGGTAGCGTGGCCGAGCGGTCTAAGGCGCTGGATTAAGGCTCCAGTCTCTTCGGGGGCGTGGGTTCGAATCCCACCGCTGCCAAAGGTTTTACGAGGCGTTTATCTCCTTCTCCATTCCATGTGTATTAACATGAAAATTACATTTACTACTAAGGTGCTGGGTTTATTAATGTGCACGTATGAAGAATGTTTCGTTAAATATAACGTAAAATACTCCCCTACCTCACAGACATTTTATTTTTTCAGTTGTCGAACCTGTAATTACTTATGATGTCAAGTCAGCTTTTATTGTCAATTCTTTTCACATGCACTGGACATACAAAGGAGTCGAAATTATGTTTCTCACTATCTCATGCGTGGACAGGACAGACATTAAAATGCAACACAGAACAACATATAGAACACTTATAGTAATTAGACAATTTGTGTTTTGACCAAAGTGTGATAAGTGTAGCAATTGTAACAAGAGTAATAAATAACATTTATGCTTGATTACTGCTGCAACTAGAAATAAGTTTTGTCTAAAACTAAACAGAGAAATTACTGGTATGCAATACAGCACAGTACCTATTATAGCATGTTAAGATATACTTTATTGAGCTCCATAGGAGACACAGCAGCACAACAATGATAGTATCAATAAATATGAGTATAAGTATAAATAAGAGAGACAATTAAGAGATAGCAAAAGACATCCACAAATAAATAGACAGCAAAGTGAACAACAACAAGAATTAAAATAGACAACATAATGAGAAAAAAAATAGCAAGGGTGAGAATAGACAGGCGAAACAACAACAAGGATTAGAGGAGAAACAGAGTGACAATAACAATGACAAAAATAAACATCATGCAAGTGGGGTGACACCGACAAAGATCTACCGTCCATCTTCCGCTGCTAGTCCTGCACTCAGTGCTGAAGCCTATTCCAGCTGTCTTTGGGTGAGAGGCTGGGTACTCCCTGGACTCTTATAGACACCGACCATTCACTTGCTTCGTGCAATTTTTCCAAATTAAAATGTCGCCTGTTTGTGGTAGGAAACCCACATGAACACAGGGAGAACATGCAAACTCCACACAGAAAGGTCCCCTTGTCGGAATTGAACCAGAGTCCTTCGTGCTGTGAGGCCAAAGCGCTAACCATGCCATCCTAACAACAAGCATTCACAAAAAAAATAAACAACAGAGTTGGGGTATGACACCTGCAAGTGAGTGAGTGATGGTCTGAAGTCCCTATTGTAGCATGTTGGGGGAACCCCAGAATCCATTGGAAGCTTCTCATGGTTCTGTGTTGGAGAACTCCGTTGTCATAAAATGTTCGACTATATGTGAAGGATAAACCGGGAGCTATCCTGGACAAGCAGCTCATCCAGCTAACGGCTCATCCCGCTTCAGATGCTCCTCGGTGCCCGCGGCCATCAGACTGTGTAACAGCATGGGCCGGCCGGAGGTGCATCTGCACTCACGCGTCACGCCCTAATTCCATTGTCTATTTTTTTTTTTGTATATCCTTGTTGTCACTCCATTCTCACCCTGCTTCTCCAATTTTTCCTGTGTTTTTTTTTATATCTGTCATCTATTTTTTTATTCTTGCTGTTGTTGCTGTCACATTTATGTCTCTTCTATTTTAAATGTATATTCACATTTATGTCTCTTCTGTTTTATATTTATATCCATATTTCTGTCTTTTCCATTTGATATTTTTATTCATATTTATGTGTCTTCTATTTTATATTTATATTCATATTTATGTCTTTTCCATTTTATATTTATATTCATATTTATGTGTCTTCTATTTTATATTTATATTCATGGTTACGGATATGGTTATTGTTGCACTGCAGTAACAACAAATTTACCCAATGGGGATCAAAAAGTACTATCTTATCTTATGTTATCTTATGTTATCTTATCTTATCTGCACCATTAGTTGTTAAATCCGTTGTCATTGTGAGATGGACCCCCTTGGATTTTCCCTGTTTGTCAGTTGTAGATTTAAAACCGTCATCTAAAGAGCATTATCCTTGACTCCGTTTGTCATTTTGCAAACCCTCCCCAGCTCACCGCACTATAAATCAAACCAAAAAATGTTCATTTTAAATACCGATACTGTCTGAATTAGTCATGTCCCGGTAGTCTCCTCTCCGCCCCGCTGTGCCGGGCACGAGCCGAAGCAGCTCACCTCTGTCTATCCTCTCTGGCTCTGTCGATCACGTGTCGGGTCAAAGTGTCGCCGTCTGCTCGGCTTCGAAAGTTATGAAACAGGCCTCGCTTTCAATGGCAAGTTAGAAGTGTCCTTGAGCGTGACAGTGAGTCCTAAACTGCTTTACGAGGCAGTCGACCTTAGTAACGTGGCGGAGAACACCCTGTAAAGTCCATTTGACATTTACAATAGAGTTAAGAACGGAAAGTCGAATAAGGAGGTCGGAAACTAGAGCTTATATTGATGTAACACGTTATGTTTGCTCATAAGATGAACAGAGAGAGACAGTTTAATGTGCTCCTTGGACAATAAATATTGTATTTGCACACAGAAAACAAGGGCCCTGCTGAGCACCAGTGTTTGCAGAGGAAGAAGCTTAAGGTGGAAATGTCATGATCACGTAGATGAAAATACATGACTGAAATGATCATATTGGAGAGTGTGTTAAATAGTCAGTGTAAAGACCTGGAGGTTTTCCAAGTAGCATAGATTTGTGTGTGGGTACTCTCCATATTATTATTATTATTATTATTATAGGTTTTTTTTTTGCATTCTCCTTCAAGGGCCATGTCCATTTGACACAGACACATTGCACATTTCACCATTTTGAAAATTTTCTCGCACAATAATATCCGATACATCTAGATACTAGCCGTTTCACCCGGTAGTCAAATCGAAAATAAATAAAGAGGAAAGAAAACCGACTTGAGGAACCAGAGACGCCAGAGTACAAACAACACCAAGGTCTCCGTTCCTGTCAGCTTGCATTTTGTGAACTCGTATTAATTTTGCAGGCTTTATTTGATGTAAACAGAAACTTCAGGGTAGAGCATTTGTGACACTGATGAGGCTCACATGCTTACACAACCCACCGTCTGACACACAAACACACACAGTAAGAGACAAATTGAGAGGACTAATGCATTTAATGGAGTTTCGATTTTAACCAAAGCGGGACAAGACTGGGACACAGTTTGTTACATAATTTCCCAGAATCTAGTGTCTTTTCGTCTTTGTGGGGTCTTATTGGATTGACAACCTTTTCCTTCTGTCTCTTTCTGCATGTTTCTATGTGGAACACACACACACACACACTGTTACACACACGCAGATACACAGTAGCGACTGTAATAGCAAAACGGACTGACAAAGAGAACAAACACACGAGAGGTTTGAGCTGTGTGTTTCGCCCAGTTTCATCTGGAGATGCAGCTCCGGAAGCAAAAAGAAAAATGGCCGAAATTTCCCTCAGGCGGGAGTGCCTCGCTAGCCCGCTCCCCTCGCTAACTTTGTTTTTAGATAGTTGTTTACACAGTTGAAGTCAGGATAGCATGTGGAGAAGCAGGCAGGGCGCTAAATCTGAGCGACCTACCTCACGCTTCTCAGATGTGACGTTCTTCTAGTGACATTCCAGCCTCTACTTTCAGCGCGCTGACCTGATTTATGGTCCGTTATCTACAATTACCCTGGAAAATCGCCGTGCGAAAGTTCGATTTTGTACGCGGCCTGGGGGTATTTTCGCGGGTAGTGTGGCCGAGCGGTCTAAGGCGCTGGATTAAGGCTCCAGTCTCTTCGGGGGCGTGGGTTCGAATCCCACCGCTGCCAACGGTTTTATGCCTCCACCGGTTGGTTGTGTCACATATTATGTACTTTCCCCCGCGGTGTCCAACATATACGAGCTTTCTCAGGAGGGTGACAGCCTTTCGGTCCCAGCCTCGTGTCTTGGGGTTGGAGGATTGGACTACGTTGATTGTGTATCGGTTCAAAGCTGGCTGCTGCAGCTCCCCGCTGTCAACCTGAAAGGACATAAATGATTCATTGCTCAGGGCTGGAGGCCGGCGGTGTGGGAAGCCTGATCAGAAGGCGACCAGGGAGGCTGACGGGTCACTTGTCTCCAGGGCGACTGTGTCACAGTGACTTTGAGTAACATAAGAAATAGCAGCCCGACGCCTCGGCTTCCACCATTAACGCGAGTCCTGCTTGGATAAAGGACAAACCAGGAAGTGGCGGCTTTTAAGTCCAACAATTACGCATTGAAAACCCCAATGATGACCAGGATCGTCTCTTTGCTTTGCAGCCTTGCTGACCTTTTAGGAAACCAAACCCAGTCGGCTCGGCAGTCAGGAAATCATTTGTCAAGACATTTGAAAGTAGCTGCTCTTCGATCAGCGCTAACGTACCACCGAACCGCTGATAGTTTCGGCAGAACAAATCACCCGATCCTCAATGGCAACCCCCGGAGCTTTGGTGACCCCCGACCTTGGACGACCTGAATCAAGGACAAACTATGGATTTTGAGAACACTCTGACATAAACATATCTTAAAGGAGAATAAAAACAATATCTACTCCAGTGGTTCTTAACCTTGTTGGAGGTACTGAACCCCACCTGTTTTACATGCGCATTCACCGAACCCTTCTTTATTGGATCGAGGATCGTTTCGTTGATGGGTACAAAGAACAGGCGGAGTAGCCTTTTCATGGAATCTGGCTCCCTTCACCTTGAATTCAGCAAGCGCTATGTTCTTGTAGTTCCCATCTCCATGCAGCTGAAGGAAGCCTTCCCTTAGTTTTGCCGGTGCCGGACTAGAATTGCTCATCTTGTCTTTGCAAATCATGCAGTTAGGACATCGATTCCGATCACGTTCCGTCATACATGTGAATCCGTATTGTACGTATTCTTCTGACCGCTTTCTTTTTTGCCCGACATAATCAGTATGAAGGGATTCAAATATTAAGAAAGAAATCACATGACGTACCATCACGACAGTCACAAGTTACTACAACTGAGCGCGCCAAAATCCCCGCAGCACGGATAGGCCGAGCTATGTAGCGTGATCACCTGCGGCCAGTGATGTCATCACCAATGTGTGTCTTGACCTCCGCCGAACCCCTGAGACTGACCCACCGAACCCCTGGGGTTCGATCGAACCCAGGTTAAGAACCACTGATCTGCTCCCTCCGAGTGCAATAAATATAAACCCAGCCACAGTATGCAACGTCCAAACCTCGTAACCGCTGAACATTCTGAAGTGAGACTGGATTGCGTCGTCTTCATCGCAGCATCTCTCCAGCTCCTACCTCCTGACTCCATCGATAGGGGAGAGGATATTGCTTAAGTCCACCGCGGCACATGACAACGTGGGCCGGTGGTGCCATCTTGTGAGGAAGTGTGTGAGTTGGAGTTTATGATAACCAATCGTGATGTTGGGAAACACCGGCGTTGCCTTCAAGAGCCTCCACAGGGAGGAACCACGGGGTTTTATATCTATATTTTTGACGCGAAACAACCTCCGACCCTCGGCAGAATGGAGCTCCTCGCCATATGGCCACCCGTCTCCTTCTCATCTAGTCAGACAGGTGTGGTCCTCCGATTGGCCGAACAGTTCAGCGGCAGGATCTCTGCGTTGTTGTGCGTCGCCGCCGCGCTCACGTCGTCGTCGGTCATGTCAATGTGACCGTCCTTCAGGGTGTAGAGCATGAGCTCCGAGCCCACCGCCACAGGAGTCGGCACGCCGGCAAGGGCGTTGACCTTTGCCTCGGACGAGAGGGACGGCTCTCGGTCCCGCACGAAGGACGCCTGAAGAGAGTGCGGCATGGAGTCGCCGGCGCTGTGGTTGCTCCGGTAGCTGTAGCGCCGGCAGCGGTTCTGGTAGTAACGGTTGCGGTAATAGGAGGAGCTGCGGCTGATGGGCGGCTTCATGAGGGAAGGCCGTCCTTTGGTGCGCAGCTGCCGGTGTTTCTCGATGAAAACGTGAACCGCCAGGACGCCCACCATCTCAGCCAGGACGAAGGACAGAGCGCCAAAGTAGAAAGACCAGCCGTAGGAGTAGCTCTTCTTGTTGTCGCTCTGGCTGGGGTCACCCGAATTGGCCGATATGTACACGATGATACCGATGATGTTACTGAGACCTGTGGAGGCGATGCACAATCAGACTAAATCAGTGTGTGTGTGTGTGTGTGTGTGTGTGTGTCTGACCTGCAGAGACGAAGAGAATCCCAGCGCTAAGAATGACGTTGTAGCGAGACTTGTAGAATTCGCTAGCGGCGACGCACACCCCTCCCAGGAACAGCAAACCCACGCTGAGGATGGGGAACAGGCTGGAGGCTCGCACTGCTCCTGGGGTCCAAGGGAAATCACATCTTAGAAAAATGAATATCAACAAAATACCACATTTTCCGGACTCTCGAGCGCACCTGAATATGAGCCGCACCGGCTGGAAGTGGCTAAAAAAATCTATGTGTGCATATACAGGCCGCACATGTCTATAAGCCGCAGGTGTGAGATATTTACACAGAAACCTTTTTTTTTACTTGTAGTTAAATAAATCCACAAATTCATACTGGAAATTCTTTTTTTTCCAAACAGCGCCTATAACACGGCTGATGAAAACGATGAATAGTGAATAACGCAAGGAAACGTCCATCCATCCATCCGTTTTCTTTGTCCTACTCCAGCCGATCGCTATCTTGGTCTTCCTCCTGCGAACTAAAACCGTTAATGTCGTCTTCTTCTGTGTCGGAATTAGCCCCAAAAAATCCATTAATTTGCCGCAATGTTCAAAGCATGTGAAAAAGATAGCAGCTTGTAATCTGGAAATGATGGTACATTACATTTGCAATACCATAACACCTGGACTATTTCACTTTTTTACACGTGCTGTGAGGATTTATTTTTCAGTAGCTATTTAAGCCTGTCACATAGAAGACCTCAGAACTGGTCCACTTTTGAATTGTTTTTTTTTGTACAAGATAGTGGTGAGGGCGGAGACAGGAGGCAGAGCCGGAGGTCGTAGAGATAAGGATGCTGAGGTTCTCTTTGGGAGTGACCAGGATGGAGAGGATCAGGAATGAGTCCATCAGAGGGACGGCACATGTTAGATGTTTTGGAGAGAAGGTCAGAGAAGCCAGACTGAGATGGTTGGGTCATGTACAGAGGAGGGATAGTGAATGTTTTGGTAGACGGATGCTGGAATTGGAGGTCTAGAGGAAGACCAAAGAGAAGATTTATGGACGTCGTGAGAGAGGATATGAAGTTAGTTGGTGTGAGAGAGGAGGATCCAGAGAGTAGGGTTCGATGGAGAAGGTGGATTTGCTGTAGAGACCCGTGAAGGGAAAAGCCCAAAGGAAAAGGAGAATTTGTCACAAGGGTGCAGGACATGTATGACCGAGACAAAGTAATGACTGAGATGCTTTGGACATGGACACTCCATGGTGAAGATCTAGATAGAAGGTTGTCAAAGTTGGAGTTGTCAGGCAGGAGGTCTAGAGGAAGACCAAAGAGAAGATCTATGGATGTAGTGAGAGAGGATATGGAGTTAGTTGGTGTTAAAGAGGAGGATACAGATAACAGGGTTAGATGGAGAAGGTTCAGTTGCTGTGGTGACAACTAAGGGAAAAGCCCAAAAGAATAGTAGAAGAAGAAATTTTTTTCATCGCTTGCAACTAAAAATGCTATTGTAAGCAGTAATCTGTGTGAAACACACATCCCATGTAAACATTTCACTAATATCACCCAATATATATACTACTGACTGCCCTGGGAAGGTAAATGATCTAATCTAGATGCAGAAAAAGCTGAAGAACGAAGAGCCACGTCCGCTTGTTGCCTTGGATGGTTACAACAACTCTGCGGTGCAGTGAGACGTTCAACAACAATTTCTCACCGCGGAACTTTTAAAATGACCATCTCCTTTCCTTCTCTGATTGGATGCCCCCATCCGTTAAATAAATCCCTGGACCGGTCCAGGGAGAACCCCTCACTTCCAAACAACCTGGTGCCGTGGACAAATATGGCTGTTTGTTACTCACGTAGCAGATACTCGGCGGCGTCCTGCTCGTAGTCGGCATCTTCGGGAAAGTGATCGATGTCTTTGCAAACGCCGCGAAATGTTCCTGCGGAGAGGATGGGAGGATGCGTCGGTGGGATGATCCATCACGTCCCTCCTGACCTTTGACCCCTTGTCGTCCGGGTGGCATTCGGTTCACCCCAGACCAAACTGACCTTTGACCTTGAAACCACTGCGTTTTAAGGCGCATAATAGAAAATACGGTATATAGAGCGAAACAAAACAATCAGTTTAGTCGAACTTTATTCATCTCATTCGTCTCACTTTGTTCCCTCTGAAACTCTGCTTGGTTTTCTTTACATGCCGCAGTTCATCTGCTTGCTTCCTCCACTTCCGTACCATTGGTTCGTTCATGTTGAATTCTTTGGCGGCTGCTCTGTTCCCATCATCTACTGCTAGACTCATAACCTTGAGTTTGAATTCCGGTACTCAACAGGTGCCATCTTTAGGGCTTCTCATGCACATAAATGTACACTAACATGTTGAAGCACAGTACGTACCGCTATTACAAAACATGGTGGAGGAAAGCGTACTATGTACTGCTCTCTGGTTTATGGTTGCCAGCGATAGCAGACACCTGAAGTTAATGTGAGGGTGGGACAACATTGTATTCCAGCACTACATAACTAGTCATCCAACATCATCTGACGTTGCGAGCCATATTCAACCAACGACCGCCGAATACGACGTCCCCGTGTCAGGTGGTCAATCAATCAAGAAGAGCGTCTTAGTCACTTACCAAAGTCGCACTAAAACATTTTGACAGATGTTTGGTGCAGGTTGGAGGTCAGTAAGCACAGCAAGAATTCACAGATCAGGCGCACTGGATTATAAGGCGCACTGGATTATAAGGCGCACGGCCAATTTTTGATAACATTTCAAGTGCGCCTTGTAGTGCAAAAAATACAGTACTTCTGGACAGAAAACATGGCATATTGGCGTGAAGATCTTCCAGCAGGTTTGCTCTTTGGTTCCCCTAGAAGATACTTCAGGGGACGGAGATGTTTCACACCTCGGGCTTCGGATGGCGGCAGAGCTGCCATGTAAGGCGAAGGACGCCAGGGATCTCAAGCTGGAGGCCAAAGTGTCTCCATGTTACTTGTGAATAAGAGGGTGAACGGTTGCGTCTCAATAAGTGTCCCTGTGATTGGTCCAGGGTTAACCCCACCTCTTGGCCAATCACAGCTGGGATAGCCCCCCCCCCCCCCCCCCCCCCCGCTCTCCTGGAGCATAAGTGATGGTATAAATCAGTGTTTTTTGAGGAATGGCACATATTTTACATTAGAACGCTACCAAATTAATACGTCAACAACATTTTTAATTGAATAGAATGAATGAACGGAGTCTCAATTTACTCACTCTGTGTGAAATCTGGACGTTTGCTTAACCGAGGAAATGCAATATAACTTTCATTGTATTGTCTAGAGCTCCCTTTTTTGTTTTTACTTTCTCCTAACCACTACTCCATGGCGTCTCACTGGAAGCATCATTAATTCCTCTGCTGTTTGAGCAGTAGCAGGTAGATCCACAGATTCATTCACAAACTGTTGCCATCTAGTGGAAGAGCATTTCATTGTTCTTCCTGTCTCTGCACGCTGCCCACATAGACACGCAAAGACACATTATTTGAGTTGAATAAACAATTTTTGGACCAATCAGGTGAAAGTGGGCACCTCTCTGGGCACGCTAACGCGCTGCAGCACAGCGGTTGGGAAGCAACGGTGTCGATAATGAATGAACGACATTTCAAGCTCAAACAAGACATCCCATCAGGCACAGCGAAAACTCAACGTGAGCTGAGCTGCTTCCTGCTCGCCGTGACATTTGACCCAGAAAAGCGAACATTTGCATATTGATAACTGTGTCCCCTTCCCACTGCAACAATTGACCAGTATTGATGATGCCACATGTCGCCATGGTTACCCAGAGAAAACCAACACAGTCGCTATTCACCACTCTGAACTTTCAGCCGCGCAGATCCGTCCCACAGACAAATGTGTGTGTGTGTGTGTGTGTGTGTGTGTGTGTGTGAGCCATATTTGAATTAAAATGAGTTGGTGGAGCACTCCAATGGAAGAGGAGGGACACCGAGGCTGTTAGGAACACCTGATAAATCATTTAAAAGTGCAATTTCCACTTGTTGAAAGATTTAACCCTTTCCTTCCACGTCTTTGCGATTCAGAGCGGAGGTTTTCTCAGAAACGTCTACCCCCAAAGGATGCTACCTCTGGAGAACCTCGCTTGAGGATGAGAGGATTGGGAGAAGGTCTGTCAGAGGGACAGAACATGTGAGATGTTCTGGAGATGAAGCCAGACTGCCATGGTTTGGACATTGAAAGCGGAGGGATGGTGAAGCTCTGGGAGGTAAAGATGCCAAGGAGGTCAAACTCAAGGTCTGCGGGCCAAATGTGGCCCACCATGTCATTTTTTATGGCCTTTGAGAACATCTTAAAAGGTCTGATTGTCTTCAAATAAATAAGTCAAATGACCAGAAACTACATTTCCTACAGTTCATGCCGATCATGTGACCCGCCAAGTGACGGCATCCCATCATTTGATCGCAGTGTTTCCACATCAATGTCATTTTCAACACATGGAATTGAGAAATATAAATAATCCCTAAATGTCCAAGAAGAGAAATGTTGATGCAGATGGAAGGCTGTTTCAAGAAAGATGGGACGGCCAGCACATGTTTGTGCCTCAAGGAAAAAAAAACAGTACCTCTTTCGTGTTATTAGCATCAGCTGTCAAAGAGAACAATCTGACACCAAACATGGAGCTAAGTATGCTAAAGTTAGCCTTCCAGAAAAACAAAAAATTGATATAGAATGATAGTTTTCTTGATTCACTTGGATAGTTTGATCATTGATTGATGGAGTGATGCAGGTTTCTTAACCTGATAGTATAAAAGGATTTATGTTGCAGCGGAGCAACTAGAAAACATCATTTTCTTTGCATCTATGCAAATGCATATGTAACATTTTGGATCTGAATGAGTTATAAATTATTTAACATTAAGGAATTCTCTTCTTCTTTTTCTTCTCTTTTGGGATTTTTCCTTCAGACCACCTTCTCCATCTAACCCTATTCTCTGGATCCCCCTCTCTCAAAACAACTAACTTCATATCCTCTCTCATGACATCCATCAATCTTCTCTTTGGTCTTCTTCTAGACCTCCAATTCCAACATCCATCTACCAAAATATTCACTATCCCTTCTTTGTACACCACCCAACCATCTCAGACCTTCTCTACAAAACATCTAACATGTGCTGTTAGACTCATTCCTGATCCTATCAGTCCTGGTCACTCCCAAAAAAAAACCTTAACATCTTCATCTCTGCAACCTCCAGCTTTGCTTCCCGTCTTTTCTCTCAGTGCCAGCGTCTCCAGACCATACACCATCATCTGCTGGTCTCACCACTGTCTCCTCCACCTTTCCTTTCATTCTGGCTGATAGTTTTCTATCTCTTCGTACCCCTGACACTTTTCTCCACCCATTCCAACTTGCTTGGACCCGTCTCTTCACCGTTTTTCCACAATCTCCATTGCTCTGGACTGTTGACCCCAAGTACCTGAAATCCTCCACCTTCTTGATCTCCACTCCCTGTAGCCTCACCGCTCCACCCGAGTTCCTCTCATTCACACACATATATTCTGTCTTGTTGCGACTAACCTTCATTCCTCTCCTTTCCAGAGCATACCTCCACCTCTCTAGATGTTCCTCTACCTGCTCTCTGCTCTCACTACAGATCACAATGTCATCCGCAAACATCAAGGTCCATGGGGATTCCTGTCTAACCTCATCTGTTAGCCTGTCCATCACCACTACAAGAAGGGGCTCAGAGCTGATCCCTGACGGAGTCCCATCGCCACCTTGAACTTCTGTGTTACCCCTTCAACACACCTCACCACTGTCTCACAGCTAGCATACATGTCCTGCACCATTCTAACATACTTCTCTGCCACTCCAGACTTCCTCATACAATACCAGAGCTCCTCTCTTGACACCCTTTCATATGCTTTTTCTAGGTCTACAAAAACACAATGCAGCTCCCTCTGGCCTTCTCTGTACTTTTCTATTAGCATTCTCAACGCAAATACTGCATCTGTAGTACTCTTCCTAGGCATGAAGCCATACTGCTGTTCGCGAATGCTGACTTCTGCTCTCAGTCTAGTTTCCACTACTCTTTCCCATAACTTCACTGTATGTCTCAGCAACTTCATCCCTCTATAGTTGCCGCAATTCTGCACATCCCCCTTACGGGTATTTTGCCATCAGATGTTACCCTTCTGGGTAACATCTGATGGCCCCCAGATGACCAAAGTAATAATTTCACAACAATAGCACAACAATAGCACTTTCAACTTGCAAAATACATATTTTATTGCCTGTTTATATATTGTATAGTTATTTTATTGCCTATCTGTATATTTTATATATATTAGCTATTCTGTACGGTTTTATATTTGTATTGTCCAGGACTACAGATGGAAATTAGCTATGAGCTACAATCTGGTGCAAACATCTCTGCCTCTGTGCTTAATGTAATTGTACACTGTCCTAATAAACTTCTAAACAAACAAACAAACAAACAAATATTTATTTGACATTACATTTTGTTTAATTTATACTGTTAGCGTTACATGTGGCCCTTAGAGGGCAACCAAGATGCTGATGTGACCCTCGGTGAAACTGAGTTTGACACCCCTGATCTAGAAGAAGACCAGAGAGGAGGTTCATGCATGGAGAAGGAGAAGGTCAGACGGAGGCAGGTGATTGGCTGCCGGTCAAATGGAGGCAGGACTGAGAATTTTAATCCCTGAAAACACAGGGATCTAAAGTTGTCATAGAAGGTTCGATCCTGGATTGAAGCACGTAGGAGACCTTCTCCAACCTTCTCAGAACTTCTTGCATGCTCCTCCTGCAGAAAGAAGAGTAGTTCCGGCGCGGACCCCTACCTTCTGTGCAGCAGGTCCTCCACAGACCCGAGTGGGTCAGCACCTCCTCGTTCTTGCGGACGGTCTCGTTGTCCCCCACGTTCTTGGAGCGGCACATCCCACGGGAGTACAGCCAGTAGTCGGTTCCCACGGCGATGGTCATGAGGCTGAAGGCGCAGAAAGCCCCCGCCGTGGTCAGCAGCATCATCACACCTCGGTTGCAAACCCTCATCACGCCCCTCTTCCTCCTCCTCCTCCTCCCCTGCTCCTCTTCTTCTTCTTCTTCTTCTTCTTCTTCTTCTTCTTCTTCCTCAAATGCACAGTTGAAACTGCAACGGAGACTATCTCAAACTTTCCACGGGTGGTCTCAGCTGTGCGTGGATCCAGCAGGAGGCAGCTCTCTGCAGCCCGGACCCCACGGACGGTCCCCGGCGGCGCGCACGGAGCTCCGCGCGCCGAGACGCGCTCCTTCCATGCGGCCGGAGGATGGATGGATAGAAGGATGGATGGATGGATGGATGGATGGATGGATGGAGATGTTTGAACCCCCCGCGGGAGATCGAGGAGCGGCTTCACCGGCGCCTCCCGGGACCCGGTCTGGATCGGATCGACGCTGTGCGCGTTGACCGGCGCGCACAGGCTAGAACCGCCTCCGTGCTCGTGTGCGCGTGCACGACCCAATCGACGGGCAGCAGCGACTGTTGGAAGCAATCAACGTAGATACGCGCGTACTTTTGTGAAAACACACACGCACACAATGTTACCCTGTGGATTGATGCTTATAGTAAATCAACACACAGAATGTGTGTGTTCATACTTAAATTGTGCATTACAATGTATATATCGGATATGCTTATCTATATACATACTATTTTGAACACATTGTTTGCAGATGACATTGTGATGTGTAGTGAGAGCAGGGGACAGTTGGAGGAACATCTAGACAGGTGGAGGCATGCTCTGGAAAGGAGAGGGATGAAGGTTTGTATCAGCAGGAAAGAATAGATGTGTGTGAACGAGAGGAACCCGGGTGGAACAGTGAGGTTACAGGGAGTGAAAATATGAAGTTAGTTGGTGTGAGAGAGGAGGATACGAAGAATAGAGTTAGATGGAGGTTGATCCACGGTGGAGACCCCTGAAGGGAAAAGCTTGAAGGACAAGAATTTGTCACAGGGGTGCAGGACATGTATGACCGAGACAAAGTGATAATTGAGATGGTTTGGACTTGAACACTCCATGGTGAAGATCTGGTGCTGCAGGTGGAGCTGCCTGGCAGGAGATCCAGAGGAAGACCAAAGATTTATTTACATCGCGAGAGATGATATGAAGTTAGTTGGTGTGAGAGAGGAGGATCCAGAGAATAGGGTTAGATGGAGAAGATGGAGACCCCTGAAGGGAAAAGACCCAAAGGAAAAGAAGGTACTATTTTGAGCACATATATGTTTGGAATGTTTGATACGTGTGTGTGTGTGTGTGTGTGTGTGTGTGTGTGTGTGTGTGTGTGTGTGTGTGTGTGTGTGTGCATAAATGTTTCAAAAAGTTATACATGTAGCCACCTGACACCTGTTGACAATGCATACATTGAGTTTACACACACATGCAGTGAAAGTTTCCAAACAGACATATATATATATACACACACACACACACACACACACACACACACACACACACACACACACACACACACACATATCAAAATAACTTTACTATATATATATATATACACATACATATATATATACATATATATCAGTATTATTTATACTTTTACAATATATACAGTTTTGTGCACACACACATCAGTGTAAATGTATAAAATGGATAGATTGTGTATACACATACACATACACACATATCTAGTGTTGTGCATATAGTGCGTTCAATTGTTCAATCATTAGTGTGTGCACTTCTTTGTATACAAATATATGTATCAAAACAATTGCACCTGGGAATGTATTTATCGGATGCTTCTACCATACAGTTTTTACAAACTCCAAGATAATTATACATCATTAGGTATATATTGGATACACATATTTAATACGTACATATATTATATATATATATATATATATAATGATACATGAGTTTATTGTCATATGTGTGTGTACACAAAAAGTTGTGTATGATAATTGTATAATATATAAATTGTGTGTACACACACGGGGGCACCATTGTTTTGTTACATATGTGTCAAAATGATAGTATCTATTGGACAAACATATGCCATACATTCAGTTGTGTACACACACACACACACACACACACACACACACACACACACACTGCTAAATGAATGCACGCAGCGATGGATAAACACTGCATCATCTGTCAAAAGAAGATCTTTAAAGGTGCAAATAGACAAACCTGTTTGTCACGCAGGCATTAAGTTAGTGATCTGCTGGTTGCCATGGTGTTCCACCACCCATAACCCCCCCCCCCCCTTACGTGTCTCTGGATGAAAATCAATTAATTTTGAGACACTTTGCTTTATTTTTGTCATGCTTCCATTCATCGGACGACCATGGGCCACCAGCCAGTCGATTCCAGGGCCTCGTACGGAGACGTCCTTGTTAGCATTCTCCTCAGGAGAGGGTAACAAACAAGAAGAAATGAAAACATTAATATTTAAGGGAATGAATATAAAGCAGCTGGATGTGTGTGTGTGCAGATATATTTCACATCTTGTCTTTGGGCAGGATCTGCATCTCCAATATGCAAGCTATTTGTCACAGGGGTGCAGGACATGTATGACCGAGACAAAGTGATGACTGAGATGGTTTGGACATGAACACTCCATGGTGAAGATCTGGTGCTGAAGGGGGAGCTGCCTGGCAGGAGGTCTAGAGGAAGACCAAAGATTTATTTACATCGCGAGAGAGGATATGAAGTTTGTTGGTGTGAGAGAGGAGGATCCAGAGAATAGGGTTAGATGGAGAAGGTGGAGACCCCTGAAGGGAAAAGACCCCAAAGGAAAGGAAGATACTATTTTGAGCACACATATGTTTGGAATGTTTGATACGTGTGTGTGTGTGTGTGTGCATAAATGTTTCAAAAAGTTATATTGACGCTGATATTCCTGTATATAGATCCCGGAGGCTGGAAATCCACTGGATTCTGCAGGAATCCGGCAAAAATAACCACAAAGTGAAGAATCCATCTGAGGCCTGACCCGGGAGCGCGGTGGTCCTGGGTCCGGGATCTGGGAACCCACGTCCCCGGGTTTGCAGCAACCCGATAAGGGCCTAAAAGCGGCGCCGAAGTCCAAGTCAAGAGAACTGGGGGGGGGGATCTTCCGCATTTTCGGAACACCTCCTTACCTGACGTCTCGGCGTGGGGAATAAAAGACAGGAGGCGGAGTTACTGAACTGGTACCACGATCATTCAGTTTAATGTGTGCGTCTCTCAGGCGCAGGAATAAGACGGCGCATGCAACACATGGTCACGGTCTCCTCGCACGCGTTCTCCAGGTATCTTCTCAAGAACCTTCACCTCCTCCTCCTGCCGCCTTTTGCATAGTAGAACCTCGAACCCCCGACGACGACGACGAGGGAGGACGGTTTACAAGGAGGGTACACTGATTTACAATGGCTGACGCTGTGATAAGCACGCTTCACGGTGTCCATGGCAACCGGGAGGATGCACCACATCATCAGCTTTCAGATTATTCCGATTACAAAGGTACGATAAATAGAATTTATTTTAACTAAAAAAAAAAAAAAAAAAGAAGAACATTTGTAAAAGGTTGATAGATGTTAATATACAGAGTCACGACGATCGATTAGTTAAAAACTAATAAATCACAACGGTTACTGGTTAATGGAATGTTAATGTTGCTTTCCTTATTTATTGGACTAGATTTCAAACGCAGACGCTCCAGATGAGCTCCTAAGCTAAGCTAGAAAACATCTTGCGAGTTATTAAACGCGATTGAGCCGTGACTCTTCCTTTGTGACTGTCTATTAACGCTTTATTACGATTAAAACGTCACCGCGGGCTTGTTAGATCTAAAAAGCATCTTTACAAACACACTCATGTCAGCCTAAAGCAGTGAAAGCGACGGCGGATGCACCCTGGTTGTAAAGTGTGACTAAAAAGGGGGCAAAAGAAGAGAAAACGTGGAAACTGAAAAAGTCGCTGGTGCAAGTTTGTCCATGGAAAAGAAAAAAAAAAAAAACAGCCGCCGCTCCGGAGCCCGTTCCTACGTACACTAAACACCAAGAAACATTTTAGCACGACAACTTCACACGGACTCCGAGGCGGTTTCCCGCCCCCTCGGACCTTCGGCCGCTTCGGCGAAAAGCAAAACGTGGAGGGAGAAAAGGACGGCATGCATAGAGGAGCGTAGACATTTTCAGAGATCTTCTTCTTCTTCTTCTTCTTCTTGCATCAATTCGGAAGACAGGACGTGCGTAGGGCTAAGTTCAGGACACTTTTTACGGGAATTTTTTTTAAAAACCACCCTTTTTCCTCCGCACCGTGCGTGAACACGTGTGTGTGTGCGGTGTCTGTGTGTGTGTGTGTGTGTGTGTGTGAGCACATACATGACAAATCGACCATGGAATGTTCATGATGCAACTTTCACAGGCTGGAGAGAAAAAGGGGGGAGGGGGTGGCGAGTAAACAAACACACTGCTGTTGATCGATCTCACACACACACACACACACACACACTGTGACTTGATTGTTGGATCCAGTATTGACCTGTTAACCACGAGGTCTCGGTTGAACCACACACACACACACACACACACACACACGGGGTGGTGTTGGGGGTGGGTCTTCTCTGGAAACAGGCTTGTTAGCATGTGGCTACGGCTGGAGTTCAGTCCGACGGCCGAGAGCGTCGGCTCAGGTTGGCGTTGAGAGACGGGTTAGTAAGACGGTCTTTTTCTGACACTGTCCAGGCGGCGGCGCGGTCGAGATCCTCCTCACACCTGGATGATGAACTCCGGGTTGGTGTAGGAGAAGCCCTGAAACTCGTTCTGGTCCAGATTCATGATGAAGAGCTTGTCGGTCGGCGTCAGCTCCACCGCCATCTTGGTGAATTCCTTGTCGAAATTGCCGACGTCACGGCGGGATTTCTGCGACGGGGAGACAAGAGGGACGGAGGGAAGGTTACAAACCGGACGGTTGGATCCGCAACCTCCTCGAGGAGGCGCGACTGTGACGGCAAACGGCTCTTCCATAGAAGCACAAACATGAGGGGTGGAGATAGCGAGAGAGAAGCGAGGGAACGTCCCAGTTTCAGCACACAAAGACATTCTGAGAATAACCTGCAGAGGTGCAGCAGGGGCGACATTAGCTTCACCGAGGAGGTGGAGGTATCTCACCAGAGCACGGCTGACCTGACGAGTCCTGGAGGTTCTCACTTTTACGTGAGCGACCCCTCGCAGAACACTCGAGGGCGTTGGACAGGACCCTCTTGAAACGAGGCAACTGCAAATAATGGCGCGCAATGAGCTAGCAGATGCTAAAATATAATGAATGATAATTGGTCCTTTATTGATCTTTCGTTGTCTGCATGAACCCGTCATGGATGAACAACACTTCCAGACACTAGGAGGAGCCGGGACTGGAACCGGGGTAGTTCGGTTCCAGAGACGCTCGCTGGACCTCCGGCGCCACGGCGCCCCGAAATAACATACAAGTCAGTGAGAGCCCTGTGGACGCTATCGGTCATCCAGGTCATGGTGAACTCTTGTCGAAAACTTCTCGTCTTTGCAACTGGACTTGAATTTCTTCACTTGAAAATGTTTCGAATGACCCGTTGGGAGTTTCTGACTGCCAGGTTTTTGGGCGGCTCTAGACTACGGTGGCTTGTTATGAAGGTCTAAGGGGGGTTTTATGCTAACGGGGGTGTCGTTCGTTGGAACAGAAGAACAACTTTGCGGGTTGACCTGGATTGGAATGTGAGACGATAAAGCTAACAAAGGTTCTAGTTCTTTGGAGGGCGCAAACATGGACCAGGACCTTCTGCACGCCCCAAAAAACCAGGAAAGACCCACCACCAGAAGCAGCCCCCGGCAACGTCCACATCAGCCTCAGTTCATGTGATCTATCAGGTTTCACTGCTTTGTTTAGCTTTACCTTTTCACGTTCTAGTCCAGATCATCCCACTAAGTTGCTCTTTTGTTCCAACGAACGACACCTCCGTTAGCATACCAACCCCCCTCACACCTAGCTTCTGCACATCGACCCTTCCACTTACATAAGACCCGTCCAAAAACCTGGCACTTCTATTCAGAAACTCCCCACGGGTCATCAGAACCGAAGACGCCTCTTGGATGAGGGGTTGAAACGTCTTCAAGTGAAGAAATTCAAGTCCAGTTGCCACGACAAGAAGATTTGGACAAGAATTCAAATGAAAGCGAATTTGAGAGTCGCTAATTTCGCTAACGGCTTAGCGGTTATCTGGAATCCCCGCCTCTGGTGAACTTCTAGGAATAACTCTGCAGTCAGGACTGGAGGGGGTTGGGGGTTTTGACACAAAACAATAATAAACAAGCCGTCCGGACAGACCCAGATAACACATTGAAAGATGGAGGAGACCCGCTGACGGGAGGGGGATTCGGATGCAGCACAAACTCCCACGGGGAGAAAGAGAAACAGATAGAGAGAGAGGGAGAAACAGACCAGCTGCAGACCAGAACCAGGACCAGAGAGGAGACCACACAGGGGGAGGGAAGCGACGAGCCCCAGGCAAAACACAAACACAGATCAGGACGGGTGAAGGTTTCCTACCTCCTGTCTCTCCTCACAGGGCTGAACCCACGGCTTGGAAGCTCTGCACTCTCAACCAGCGGTCACCATACTCACCGCTCAATCAGCCTGTTTTTACTGCGCCGGACGCTGCGTGTGGAAATCTGACCTAGCATTTTAGCGCAGTAAAAGGTAATACCTGTAACGCAGTGAAGGCAAACAAGGAGGGGAAGGGGAAGGGATGTCGGACCGTGCGTAACCTCCCGATACCAGACGTTTGTAGCACTTTGAGTCTTATGAACGCGGGAAAGCAGTCGGAAACAACGCTGACACGATGCTAGGGGGTCGAGGGTCGGGAACCTGTGGCGGATAACGCGATAAGTCATAAATAATACCGTTTATTTATTTTATATAGCACCTGTTCAGGGCTGCGGGAGGATCTTACGTCAAAACTTTTTATCGGATAATGCATCTGGTCAAGAACGCCATCTGATGAAATCGTCAGCTCGCTAATTTATGCAAAACGTCATCGATGAAACAAATATTCGACGCTTCGAGACGCGCCGAGTCACTTTTTTTTTCGAAATATCCGCCGGATGAACAGAGATCTGACAAAGTGACCGGAATTTGACGAGGTTTGCTGTTTTTTTTTTAAGCGACAGCGAGGGACGGAAAGCCGTTCGGAGATGAACGCATGAAGCTTCATCCTCACACCTGACAACCAGACTGCAAAACCATCAGCAAAACCATTGCAGCACCACAAGTCGCATTCATGCTAGGAAGTATTTTATTTCTAATGAGTCCACTCCAGTTTAACAACGTAATTAAAAAGAATAAATTATCGCACTTTAATATCGTTGGTCCCAGTTGAAAATCCACACTTTTTAAAAATATTACGTGTCTTTTAGTGGCTCTCTCGGCCTAAAAAGGTTCCCGACCCGTGCGCTAAGGTTAGCATTTTGCGGCGGTTTAGCGGTGGTTCAGAGACAGACACGGACACAGCAGAGTTAGTCTGGCAGGCACCAGTGAGTATATTATCAGTTTCCAGTCACACAGGACAAATACACAAACCACAAAAGCGTCTTTCTCTCTCTCGCTCTCTCGCTTTCATCCATAACAACACAATCTGTGTATTTCTCTGATACAGAACTTCATATATACTGCATGTCTGCTTTTGTTTCCTCATCCCGTCATCGTTGCGTATCTGGCCGCCTCACTGTCTTCATCAGTGACCGCATTTTTTTTTTTTTTTTTTTTTTTTTTTGTATGAGCAAAACGTTGCCGTGACAACAAAGCTGTGACATCACCATGCTGGCGTCCCCCTCCCCCCCCCCCCCTTTTTTTTTTTTTTTGTTTTGATTTGACACATTGTAAGTAAACCGCATCATTGCACAATTACAAAACAAAAAAACAAACATAAAAACACTTCTTCTCTGGACATCCAGGATGGAGACCAGCTAAGCTAGGATGCGTTCTCCACGAATCAAACGCGTGTTGTTAGAATGGCACACAACGGCTGCCCAGTCGGACCTTCCTCTCGATTCTCATCCGCGTGTTGGCACTTTTGTTATATTTTTTTTTTGGACATCCCCTTTCCTAACAAACCAGCCAGAATTGCAAAATAATACGGAGTGGGGGGGGGCTTTTTCTTATCAGAGACACACAGTGCGATGGGGGCGGACGTCTTTTCAGCAACAAACCAGAGAAGGAAATACCTTTCAGTCCAGGAAAAAAAAACAAACAAAAACAAAATAAAATCACCAAAAAAAAAAAAAAAAAAAAAAAAAAAAAAACGGACAAAGACCCACGATCTTGCTAACTGCCTGTTCAGGCTTCTAAACCTCTGACTAGTTTAAAAAATAAAAATTCAGATACGCTCACCACAACACTGATTGAACTGAATGTATAGAAGTATTTGGTCCTATAGACGCTTGTAAACGTCGGGAATCTGACTAGTACTCAAACAATCATGGCGAAGCGATGGTCGGTTTCCACTTAACACACTTCCAATATTACCAGTAGGTGATCATAGTACACGCATCAATATTTGTAATCACAGTCGATATGCAATTACCGGGAGGGAAACACAGAGACGGGGGTGCCGGCGGCGTTTTCGGGAGCGAAGCAGCGTTGGAGGGCGGCTCGGAAACGTGAACTTTGGGATTTTGTTTTTTTTTTCCTCTGCGCGCTTCCGGCGTCGCAGATCCCGTTCGCTTTTCTACCGGTTCTTGAAAAAGGAAAACTTTTTCAAACCGCTAATGCAAATGAAAGTGATGGAATATGTGGAGTCTTTACGCTCCCGACACAGATTTCAAGGTTAAATATTCATTTTTCATGCACGAAAAAGTACAATTCATGATTTAAAATCAACTCTTCTATTCCATCGATATTAATAATTTGTTTTGTTCAAATGAAGCTACTTCGCTAGCTTGCTAAGTTTTTGCTTGGCGCTCCAGCCTGGAATGCTAAGCTAACTAAGCTAATCAACCTCCGAGGAGAACCACCTCTCATAATATCAAGATCTTCCTTCCTTCCTCGGAGCGCCGGCGCCACTGCTCGCCCGCTCGCCCGCCGCCGCCGCCGGGATGTAGCAGTACGTTTTATTTTATTTCTTTTTTGGGAGTTTGCGCGTGTTTTTGTTTGGTTTGGGAGGAGATAGGGGGGTTTACTAGTGCAGCCCAGTGATATGTGGCGTGGTCAGTGAGTTGTGTGAGGGTACTCAGGGTTAACAAATGAGAAGCCTTGGAACTCTTCCTGGTCCAGGTTGGCTATAAGCTCCTGATCTGGGGGGGTCAGCTCTGGGGCGTTGCGTGTGAAAAAACGATCAAAGTTCTCCGCTTCACGCCCACACTGCCGTGGAGAGGAGAGGAGAAAGAGAGAGATGGGGGGGATGGAGTGAGTATGATGGAGGATGACGGAGGAGGGGAAAAAAAAACGGACAACGAACGACAAAGAGAAAAAAGAGAAAATACAGTGGCCCCTTAAGATACGAAACACTTTGTGGAGATACCAAGCGCGATTCGGGAAAATTTCGTGAAAAAAAAAAAAAAGAATTAATGATACGAATACGAGGGTGAGAAAATCAAAATTTGCTTTGGGAAGGTGAGTTATTCCTTTGAGCCAGGAAAAGATATCGGCCGAATTCAATGACATATGCTTAAGTCGATTCTGTAATCAATCCGTGATTCAGAGGAAAATGAATATATATAAAAAGAAAAAAATAGTAAAGAAAACTAAAAATGTAAGTTAATTAGGATGTTTAATTTTAATTTAATAATACTCATAAGTTTATTGTTAAGTTCATTTTAATGTTGAGTTTGTTTAAATTTAATAATCATTGCAAGTTTATTGTAAGTTAATTTAATTTAATAATCATTGTGAGTTTATTGTAAGTTAATTTAATTTAATAATCATCATAGGATTACTGTAATGTCAATTGGATTTAATAATCATAAATTTAGTTAAAATGTTACATTTATTTTAATTTAATAATCAGCATAAGTTTTTTTAATATTAAGTTCATTTTCATTTCATTCATTTTAATTTAATTCATTTTAATAATTAATTTAATTCATTTTCATTTAATTCATTTTCATTTAATAATAATTTAAAGTTTATTGTAATGCTAATTTAATTTAATTTGATTATCATAAGTTTATTGTTAATTTAATTTAATAATCATGAGTTTATTGTAATGATAATTTATTTTAATAATCATAAGTTTATTTCAATGTTCAGTTCATTTAATTTAATAATCAGCATTGGTTAATTGAAATGTTGAGATAATTTTAATTAAATAATCATCAAAAGTTTGGATTTTTGGTGCCGCTGACGTTATCAGTACCCTTCTTTGTCAAGGGTTTTCTATTTCAATATCATTATTTTGTGAGTTTTAATTAATTTGTTTTCTGTTATTCTAAATGGGGAAAATTCATTTACTATACAAAAAAAAAAAAAAAAAAGATCAACATACAAACCCACTTCTGGAACAAATTTAAATTCCTATCTTAAGGGACCACTGTACAACCAAAACATGACGTTAACCAATCAAATCGGTCACAGCCGTGGCTGCGGATTTCCATTGGTCTGCAGGCGTGGGCCGGTGAGGCCGCCCGCTTCTCATTGGTGACCGCCGTCGCAAACGTACGGTCCGTGTTTGCGAGGGCGGCGACCAATGGCGGGCGATGGTTGGGGTTGTGGCGGATGAGCGGCTCTTCTGACTTACCTCCAATGTTCCTTCAGCACTTTGAAACCAATCCCCAACCCCCAAAATAAAAGAAAACTGTGTGTACTCACAGCTTTGGGTTTGAAAGGCGGCTGAACCTCTTTGTTCTCCAGCTTCTCCCAGTCGATGTAGCGGAAGAAGGAGTGCTCCTTGATGTCCCGCTCGCCCTCCGGACCGCAGCCCAGACGTTTACCTGGGTGCTTGGTCATTAGCTACACAAAAACACACGTCTTGTCAGGGGTTTGTTACACATCTAACTGAATAAACCGACCCAAAAGAAATCTAAGGTGCATCTGCTTCTTCATTGCGTGATCGCAAAGCTAAATGCTAATGCTTACGCGGCTCTGACAGCTGACCTCCGCAGAGAGGATCATCTGGACGATCATCTAAGAGTGTGTTAAGAGTGACTCACCCCCTTGCAAATGGCGACGGCTTCTTTGGACATGGATTTGGGGTAGGAGACGTGATGCTCCATGATGGACTGGAACAGCTCGTCCTCGTCTTCTCCGTCGAAAGGCGGCTGGAGGGGAAGACGTTTATAAATATGAGTGGATTTGCGTGGACAGGAGGAGTTAAACAGCAGAGTCGGGCTCTTTTGAGAGGAGCAGCTTCAGGTTTAGACTTCTTTTCCTTTGAGCTTTTCCCTTCAGGGGTCACCACAGCAAATCAACCTTCTCCATCCAACCCTATTCTCTGTATCCTCCCCTCTCACACCAACTAACTTCCTCTAGACCTCCTACCTGGCAGCTCCACCTTCAGCAGCCTTCTAACCAGATCTTTACCATGGTTTGGACATGAACAGAGGAGCACCTATAGCAAACCTCACCACTGTTTCACAGCAAGCATACAAGTCCTGTACCAGTCTAACGGTTCCTCTCTTGGCACACTGTCGTATGCTTTTTTTAGGTCTACGAAAGCGCTATGCAGCTCCCTCTGACCTCCCCTGTAGCATTCTATTAGCATTCTCAAAGCAAATACTGCATCTGTAGTACTCTTAGCTTCAGGCTTAAAAGCTAACTTCTAAAAGACAATCCTTCACTTGAGCAAATTATCTACAAATTCAGAAAATCCCTCTAATCGACAGAGTGGATTGGCCTTGACTTCTCTTCTAAAATATATTATTCAGATTCTACCTGTCCGGCGAGCATCTCGTAGAGCAGCACTCCGAAGGCCCACCAGTCCACCGACTTCCCGTATGGCTGGTAGGCGATGATCTGCGGCATAGAGACAAAAGAAAAGGGGACGTGGTATCTCCATCTGGATGCAGAAGAAGACCGAAGGGACCCGGAAGGCTCCCGGCAGCGCCTGGACCCACCTCGGGGGCGATGTAGTCCGGCGTTCCGCAGAAGGTCTTGGTGGTCACCCCGTCCAGCATGTTCTCCTTGCACATCCCGAAGTCGGCGATCTTTATGTGGCCCTCAGAGTCCAGCATCACGTTGTCCAGCTTCAGGTCCCTGCGGGGACGAACGTAGGGGTTCGGGTTGGTTGGTAACCTCGCTATTATGGGATGTTTGCGGTCGGGCGCAAAGGCCGCTCACCGATACACGATGCCTTTGGAGTGGAGGAAGAAGAGTCCGGTGGCGATCTCCGCGGCGTAGAAGCTTGAAGAACACAGATGATCGCGTTAGCCACATTGGTGGCTGAGGAAGAGCACCTTTTTTCGGGCGAATGTCAAATTACTCGGGTTTTCTTTGCAGTCAATCTGCAGGAAATTAGACACTGTCGAAATGGAAACGCGAGACTTGCAGAGTGAGCGGACGCCTATTTAACCTTTCTGGTGAGAAAGGTTATCGTTAGCGCTAAGCTAGCCTTGTTCTGCTGCCATAGGCCCGCTTGCTCGCTAAAGGGATTTCCCATAAAATTCTTCCTATCTGCACTCATGTCTTCATGATGGACTTCTCATCTTCTGCAGAGCTGCTGGGCTTCCTCATGCTGCAGGTTCCCAGGAGGCGGGGCTTGATCTGCCGCAGCGTCTCGCCAGACCATTTTTATTTCTTTTAGGACACATCATTCGGATTAACGACTGTACTACTGGACTGCCCTGCACACACACACACACACACACACACACACACTACTGCACTAGATGAGTAACCCCAGGCAGCTACTGTCCAGATTAATTTATGCACTATTTAATGTTAATTTCGAATGTATTTCTGTACAGCATACCTTATCATCTGCCCATTTCTACTTGGAAATTACATCCATATTTCCTGTCTACAGCCACTACACTTAATACACACCTCCATCTGGATGTGTTCATAGCACCCTTATTTATTAGCGACATATTATACCACGTACATACGGTTGATTTATTTATTCTGTTTGCACCTGCTGCTTTCTTACACTTCTGGTTAGAAGCTAAACTGCATTTCATTGCCCTGCACATGTAAGTAAAGATGAATCTAATCATTCCAGCTATTAGCAGAGTTCCTGCGGGTATCAGCTTTCTTCTTCTTTCGTCTTGTCCCTTCAGGGGTCACCACAGGGAATCAACTTTCTCCATCTAACCCTACTCTCTGGATCTTCCTCTCTCACACCAACTATCTTCATATCCTCTCTCACGACGTCCATAAATCTTCTCTTTGGTCTTCCTCCAGACCTCTTGCCTGGCAGCTCCAATTCCAGCATCCGTCTACCAATATATTCACTATCCCTTCTCTGTCCATGACCCAACCATCTCAGTCTGGCTTCTCTGACCTTCTCTCCAAAACATCTAACATTTGCTGTTCCTCTGATAGACTCATTCCTGATCCTCTCCATCCTGGTCACTCCCAACGAGAACCTCAACATCTTCATCTCTGCAACCTCTAGTTCTGCCTGCTGTCTTTTGGTCATTGGAACAGTTTCTAGTCCAAACATTATCGCTGGTCTCACCACTGTCTTGTACACCTTTCCTTTTATTCTGGCTGAAAGTCTTCTATCTCTTCGTACCCCTGACACTTTTCTCCACCCATTCCAACCTGCTTGGACCCGTCTCTTCACCTCTTTTCCACACTCTCTGTTGCTCTGGACTGTTGACCCTAAGTACCTGAAATCCTCCAGCTTCTTGATCTCCACTCCCTGTAGCCTCACCGTTCCACCTGGGTTCCCCTCATTCACACACATATATTCTGTCTTGCTGCGACTAACTTTCATTCCTCTCCTTTCCAACGCATACCTCCACCTCTCTAGATGTTCCTCTTTCTGTTTTCTGCTCTCACTACAGATCACAATGTCATCTGCAAACATCATGGTCCATGGAGATTCCTGTCTAACCTCATCCATCAGCCTGTCCATCACCACTACAAGAAGGGTCTCAGAGCTGATCCCTGATGGATCCACCTTGAACTTCTCTGTTACCCCTACAGCACACCGTACCACCGTCTCACAGCTAGCATACATGTCCTGCACCAGTCTAGGCATGAAGCCATACTACTGTTTGCAATTCTGCACATCCCCCTCATTCTGAAAAGCAGGCACCATCACATTTCGTCTCCATTCTTCAGGCGTCTTCTCACTCTCCTAAGATCCTGTTGAATAATCGAGTCAGATACTCTACCGCTGCCTCTCCTAGACACTTCCACACCTCCACAGGTATATCATCAAGACCAACTGGTTTTCCACTCGTCATCCTCTTCAATGCCTTCCACACTTCACTTTTACTAATCTCTGCTTCTTTGTGGTCTACAATAATCACCTCTTCTACTCTTGCCTCTCTTTCATTTTCCACATTCATCAGCTCTTCAAAGTACTCTTTCCATCTTCCCATCACTCCTAGAGCATCTCTCAATACATTCCCCTCTCTGTCCTTAATCACCCGGACCTGCTGTACATCCTTTCCATCTTTATCTCTCTGTTTCGCCAACCTGTATAGATCATTCTCACCCTCCTTACTATCCAACCGAGCATACAAGTCATCGTACGCCCTTTGTTTTGCCTTTGCTACCTCTATCTTTACCTTTCGCCGCACCTCCCTGAACTCCTGTCTGTTCTCTTCAGTCCTCTCAGTATCCCACTTCTTTGCTAACCGCTTTTTCTGTATACACTCCTGCACTTCCTCATTCCACCACCAAGTCTCCTTATCTACTTTCCTTCCAGATGACACACCAAGTACTCTTCTACCTGTCTCCCTGATAGCACTAGCTGTAGTTGTCCAATCATCTGGAAGCTCACCCTGACCACCCAGACCCTTTCTCAACTCCACATTGAAAACAGTTCAACAGCTTCCACCACTTTGTCCTCTGCTCTGCCTTGGTCCTCTTCATCTTCCTTGTCACCAGAGTCATCCTACAAACCACCATCCTATGCTGTCTGGCTACACTCTCACCTACAACTACTTTGCAGTCACTGATCTCTTTCAGGTTACCTCGTCTATACAAGATGTAGTCTACCTGCGTGCTCGTACCTCCGCTCTTATAAGTTACCCTATGTTCCTGTTTTTTCTGGAAAAAGGTGTTCACTACAGCCATTTCCATGATTTTTGTTAATTCTACCACCACCATTCCTACCCTGTACACCAAATCTGCCCATCACTTCTTCATCCCCTCTATTGCCTTCACCAACATGTCCATTGAAGTCTGCACCAATGACCACTCTCTCATCTCTGGGAATATTCTGCATCCCTTCATCTAACTCATTCCAGAACTCATTCCAGAACTCATTCCAACTCTGGTTGAACACCAGTCATGAGCAACAGCCAATGAAACAATTCCAATTGTCAATCATCACACAATTTCATTAAAAAAGAATAATGTAATTTCCGAATTATAAGCCGCTACTTTATTCGCAGACTTTGAACAATAAGTCTTAAACAATAATGTGGCTGCTAATTTATGGATTTTTTTTGTGGATAACAAGCTAAAACATTTAGCTTCGCCAATGAAATCACAGAGAAATTTTGAGGCCGTTCAATTCCGTCATCTAAGAAGACGACTTTAAGGGTTTTAGTGCGCAGGAGGAAGAGGAAGTTAGCGATCAGCTAACAGCTAAAAATGATTGTGTAAATAAGTGCGGCCTATATATGTACACATATATTTATTTACTTATTTCCAGCCGGTGCGGCTTATATTCAGGTGCGCTCAATAGCCCAGAAATTACAGTAAATGTTTATAGAGCCTGATCAGAATAAATTGCAAGTGATGTCTTTCCTCATCAAGCGCTAAAATTTTTAATACATCCAGGCAGTGAATTTAATGCATTTTAATGCCATATAAGGTCTTCTGAACTTAGCGCTTTTTAATACCATTTAAGGCCCTCATTTTTGCTTGGTCTATTTAATTACTTTTAATGCTTTGACCCGCAGAAACCCTGCTGTTAGCACTACTGGTATTCGTAGCAATAGCTAACCCTTGTACTCCGTCTGTCTGGCCGCCCACAATAAGGTTCCTACCCTGTCAAAGGACGTGCTTCCTGGCCGCTGTCAAGAATGGGTGGTCTAGACCTTCTCTACATGGAGTGTCACAAGACACCTTTGTCGTAAATCAAATCTGACTTTGCTTTAACAAGCGGAGAAACAGGATGGGAATTCAGATTCCTTTCAGAAGAATTCTTTAGGTCTCCATTGGCGCCGTGGGGGCTTTTAGCTAAACTGCACGCAAGCTCTTCTGATCCAGCAACTGACTAAGACAGGATTTTCCAGCTTTTTAAGGTATCTGCCATCTATCTGGTGAGACATACAAGTTCTGTGCACAAGAAGCTCCCTCTTTGTGGAGCTGCTGAAAAAGGACGTTGGACTTTAGGGTTGATGCTAATGCTCTACATGCTAATGTTAGCGATGGAGGGCTTTCGGACCGGGAGTGCACTCACACAGCGTGGGGCTCCTTGAACTTTCCGACCTGCTGGATCTGGTACATCAGGTCCCCGCCGTTAATGTACTCCATCACAAAATACAATCGATCCTGGAAGACAGGGGATCGACGGTCACTGCGAGGACAACCACCGTCCTTCTGCGGATGAGAAGGTATGGTAGGCGACCTACCATGGTCTGGAAGCAGGAGTGAAGCTGAGTGAGGAACGGCGGCTTCCCGGACAGAGCGAGGACCCTCTTCTCCACCATGGTGCACTCCACGTCGTCGTCCTGGATCACCACGTCTTTCTTGAGGATCTTGATGGCGTACAGCTCGTCCGTCCCCTTCCTCTCGGCCAGCATCACCTGCGTGGACACGACACGTTGGTCCATCGGTTCCTGAAGGCACCGAGGAGCCCGAGCTCGCAGGGGAGAGGGGACGGAACTGCACCTTGCCAAAGCTCCCCTTGCCTAGAACCATGATGAAGTTGAAGTCGGAGAGCTTGACGCGGTCCTGGTTGCCGTTGCTGTCGTACTTGCAGACGGAGGACGAGGAGGACGAGTCGGCGGGCTTCCCCGGACCCACTCTCGCCCTCTGCGAACAGGAAAAGACGGGATAGCGATTGAAAACGTGGAAGGAACCGTTCCCGGAGAAGGTACGCGCCCTTCCTCGGCCCCACCTCCAGCTTTTGCCGCAGCTCCTCGTTGCCGTCCTCTCCGTCTGGCTGGACGGGAACATTGAAGTACTCTCCTTCTTCCTGGGACAGCAGCTTAAACCTGAACCGCCAAGCAGAAACACGAAGGCGTCAGTCCAAGTGAAGGTCTAGCAGCGCGCTAGAGCAACCAAGCGCCGTCATCTCACCATCTGTCGATCCCTTGCTTTTGTAGCTCCGAGATCCCGAAGGACAGAGATCCCATGAAGTCGTTCCTGCTGGTCAAATCCCAGTCCCAGATCTCCACGGACAGACGGCGGTCCTTGTCGCTCTCTTTCAGGTTGCTGAGGAGCGATAGAGGACGCTTTTACAACCTCCATCTGTTGTCACATTTATTTTACCGATAACCGCAGACGGATTCTCCTGCCTGTACCCGCTCTGAAAACCCCCAACGGGCCGGTTTATTATCTAAAATGAAGAATTTTTAACCGACGCGGCCCGAGGGCCTGGATGGCGGCGAAGGGGAGATATCGTATCTTCACTACGAAGCACATCCTGCTACCAGTACTTCCATACTTTTCTATTTACCTTATCTTCACTTCCTCACCACTATATTCACTTTTTATCATCTCTATACATACTATCTATCTATACACACACACACACACACAAATGCATAAACTATATACACACTGTAAATACTATAACACATCCCTTCTACAGATAATATAGGCCTACATACTGTATGTGTATATATAAATACACACACACATACATACATAAATATATATACATACAAATACATACATATACATACATATAAATGCATGAAGTTAGTTGGTGTGAGAGAGGAGGATCCAGAGAATAGGGTTAGATGGAGAAGGTGGATTCACAGTGGAGACCCCTGAAGGGAAAAGCCCAAAGGAAAAGAAGAATTTGACACAGGGGTGCAGGACATGTATGACCGAGATACAGTGATGACTGCGTGGATGGTTTGGACGTGAACACTCCTCTGTTCATGTCCAAACCATGGTGAAGATCTGGGTAGAAGGTTGCTGAAGGTGGAGCTGCCAGACAGGAGGTCTAGAGGAAGACCAATGAGCAGATTTATGGATGCAGTGAGTGTGAGAGGAGGATTATGAGAATAGGGTTAGATGGAGAAGGCTGCTTCACAGTGGTGACCCCTGAAGGGAAAAGCCCAAAGGAAAAGAAGATGAAGATATAAACAAACATGTTTATCCATGTATTAATTATCTCTTTAAGAAGAAAGACGCCTTACTCCACCACACAGCACTTTGTATTCCAGTCCTGTGTGTTGTAATTGTAGCTGTATTTGTAACGTCTTTCTGTCCAGCCGTTGTTTATCTTCAGCTCAGTACGACCCGTAAACCGGATCATAAAGCCGGTTCTGATTTTTTGTAATTGGTTCACGTTTGAATATGTCTTGGCTACAAGAACACACCGAGGCCCGAATCTAATGAGGCGCCCATTTCAAGTGCATTACACGGGATTATCCACTTCCTGTTGTATCAGGCTACATCTCGGAGCAACTCCCCTTTCCCCTGAGACCTCCCTCGTCCTGCGCCAAATGCGAGATCCTGTGATGTAACCAAGAGTCAGGACAGATTAAGTTCTAAACATCCTTCTCGTCGGGTTTTTCAACGGCCCGGCCCGGCGAAGAGGAAGGAGAGAACTTCCGGAGTGACTGCTAGGTGACCCGAAAAGGATCCCCGTCCCGCCCCAGAGACAAAACAACAGAACCCAGGAAGGTTTCTCACAATGTGAAGGTCTCGTTCCAGGTGGGGTTGAGGCAGCATTTGATGGTCTTGGTCTTCTGCTTGCTCTCGCTCTTGGGGTCTGGAATCAACTTGAGCTTCACGTAGGGATCTGACAAGCCGTTGGGATCCATGGGCACCAAGTTCTTGGCCTCTTTGACTGCAAAGGGACGAAGACACGGCACAGCGAGGACACCAGATGTCAGGAGACTTCAGACACACCAACATGGAGTGTGTTTGTCTAGACGAGGCGTGAATTAAACGGCTAATGTACGTATATAGCCCGTGAATGAGAGGGTAAATGATCATATCTCGCCCTACATGTGAACGGTTGCATGTCTCGATATGAGGTGTGAATCAGAGGGTGAATGGGTGTTAGTATATAACACCCGAATGAGTGAATGCTCATGTCTCTCGCTTTGTGAGGTGTGATCGGTGGCATGTCACTCGATGAGGCGTGAACGGGTGCACGTATATAGCCTATGAGTGAGAGGGTGAATGTGTGTCCCTATATGAGGCGTGAATGAGAGAGTGAACGGTTGTAAGAATATAACATGTGAATGAGAGGGTGAATGTCATTTCTATATAAGGTGTGAAGAGGAGGATGAATGTTTGTATGTCCCAATATGATGTGTGAATGAGAGGGTGAATGGCTGTATGTCCCTGGATGAGGTGAGAATGAGAGGGTGAATGTCAATTCTGTGTAACATAAACATACCGTTATTGGTACCACGCTTGTTCTATTCTCACCTTACTACATAAGGTGTGAATAGGAGGATGAATGTTTGTATGTCCCTATATGAGGTGTGAATGAGAGGGTGAATGGCCGTATGTCCCAATATGAGGTGTGAATAAGAGAGTGAATGGTTGTAAGTATATAACATGTGAATGAGAGGATGAATGTTTGTATGTCGCAATATGAGGTGTGAATGAGAGGGTGAATGTCAATTCTGTGCAACATAAACATACCGTTATTGGTACCACGCTTGTTCTACTCACACCTTACTACATAAGGTGTGAATAGGAGGATGAATGTTTGTATGTCCCAATATGTGGTGTGAATGAGAGGGTGAATGGTTGTAAGTATATGACATGTGAATGAGAGGGTGAATGTCATGTCTATATAAGGTGTGAATAGGAGGATGAATGGTTGTATGTCCCAATATGAGGTGTGAATGAGAGAGTGAATGTCAATTCTGTATAACATAAACATACCGTTATTGGTACCACGCTTGTTCTATTCACACCTTTCTACATAAGGTGTGAATAGGAGGATGAATGTTTGTATGTCCCTATATGTGGTGTGAATGAGAGGGTGAATGGCTGTATGTCCCTGTGTGAGGTGAGAATGTATGGGTGAATGTCATTTCTACATCAGGTGTAAAATAGGAGGATGAATGGCCGTATGTCCCTGTATGAGGTGTGAATGAGAGGGTGAATGGTTGTAAATATATGACATGTGAATGAGAGGGTGAATGTTATGTCTACATAAGGTGTGAATGAGAGGATGAATGTTTGTATGTCCCTATATGTGGTGTGAATGGCTGTATGTCCCGATATGAGGTGTGAATGAGAGGGTGAATGGTTGTAAGTAGAAGGTGAATGTCATGTCCATTTTAGGTGTGAATAGGAGGATGAATGTTTGTATGTCCCAATATGAGGTGTGAATGAGAGGGTGAATGGTTGTTAGTATATAACATGTGAATGAGAGGGTGAATGGCCTTATGTCCCTGTATGAGGTGTGAATGAGAGGGTGAATGGCCTTATGTCCCTGTATGAGGTGTGAATGGCTGTATTTTTTATTGCACATGAATGAGAGGGTGAATGTTACATGTCTATATGTGTCCCCATGATTGGCCGGTCGAGGGTGAACCCTCGCCTCTCGGCCAATCACGGCAGACTCTGACCCCCCCCCCCGGATGAACGGATCTGCGAAGATTTCCGCATAGTCTTCCTCCGTGCCAGTAAACATTACATAACGCCGCCTGCCAAGCTGCGGTTCTTCCCCGAAGCCGGCGCCCGCCGAGCTGGCAGTCCACTCCGGGAGGCCTCCTCCGGCGCCGCCGCCCGTCCGAGTGCATCAGCCTCCGACGGCGAGGCGGCGCCGAGAAATCCCTCCCCGGATTCGCAAGAGGTTTGAGAGCGAGGTGGGAAACACGCGACGCACTTAAAACACGGTGGATTTTCTCCTTTCTTTCCCCCCCCCCCAGCCTGCCCTAAATAACCGCAGCCACATTTGACAACACTTAACAACAATTTAGTTTGTGCTCCAGAATCAATCCGGAGCTTTCTGCAGGGGGAGGGAGGCCACGTGGACGCACGTCCCTGTGGAGATGTGGGTCAATCGTTGGATCATCGATCAACTAATGGACTTTCCAGTTTCAGTTTTTGGGCTGATGCAGGGTTCTGGGGGATGCTACTCAGCGTGTGTGTGTGTGTGTGTGTGTGTGTGTGTGTTGGTCGGACATACTGGTGACGGTGAGCGTGTCGTCGCTGATCTGAGCGGAGATGTGGATGCGTCCCCGTCTCTCGGTGTGATCCGTCCCACACAGGCTCGGGACGTTTGCCACGCAGCGCTTGTGGATGTTCATCATGCAATCTAAGCGCACACACACACACACACACACACATACACACACACACACGTCCCGCCTTTTCATTAGCATGCAGACATTTCTCCACACACTGATTGACATATTGATCAGCTGACTTTTATCACCCGCATATCGGTCTTTCGCAGATTTATAGGCGTCACCTCACGGATCGATACGATTTATGACGTCGTATTTTTAACCTGCTGATTAACGGGAGTGAAAACTGAAATAATTGAAAAGGTTACGACTTCCACGGCGGATCGGATGCAATTTGAAGTTGACGTCCGCACAAAAATAACTATTCAGGCGTCGAGACGCCGCCGCTCAGTTGTGAAATTAACATCACATTTATGCACGACGATGACTTTTACTTCCACTTCTACTGAGTATCACTTACGAAGCCATATTATCAGCATTGGAAAAAAAAAAAAAAACACACGATACATCATTCTTTGAGTTATTGCAGCGGTTAGTTTATTCACTTGACAATAACGCGTGTTTTTTAAGCCTCTAATGTGTCATTACTAGACATCATTTTACGGGAATCGTAAATTGCAAAGAGAAAAATATGTGATATGCTATATTTAGTAAAGCCAAACTTATTTTTCCTCTTTTTTTCCCCATCATTTCTTTTGTTTAGTCCCTGCGTCTGCCATGTGGTGATGTGCGGAGACGATCCGGTTCATTTTAAATAATTCTGAATTTATGATTCATTCAAATCCAAACTGTTTCATATGCATTTGCGTCTTTCTTACATCTGCATCGACGTTTCTCTTCCTGGACATTTAGGGATCATTTGTATTTCTCAATTCCGCTTGCAAATGGCGATAATGTGGATGCATAATGGCAGGATGCCGTCACTGGGAGGGTAACATGATCGGCAAGAATAAGGGGAAATGTAGTTTCTGGTCAATCCATGTGTTTGATTTATTTATTCGAAGACAATCAGACCTTTTAAGAAGATTGTGCAGGTCACAGAAAATGAGGTGGCGGGACTGGAGTTCGACATGTGTTTTACATGATTGACATATTTTTCTATGAAAGCTTAATTTCAAAACCTACACTAGAATCAAGATATATTTTATTGATCGCCATCGGGGATATTGGTTTGTCACAGCAGCGCAACAATTACAAGTACAGTAGCAATTATTCTGGATTAAGAATAAGAATAACTTTATTTATCCCGAAGGAAATTGTTGTGCCAGAGTTTCAAGTAAAACATGACATTAATAAATAATAGTAGGAATTTGTATAAACAGTATAAAAAAGGGGGGAGAATAAGAAACACAAATAAAACTATAAAGTGTTAAAATAACAAGTCAAGGCTATTAAGTATCTTAAGGTCATAAGTACAAAGATTGTGAATTGTTTCACAATTTAAAAAAAAAAGTCCTTTTATTTTTAATCAAATAAATGATTTAGAAACAGGAGACAGAAAGATGTAATGTCTCATTCTGTCCACTAGATGGCGCCCCACCACATTTTAATCCACACACATCAGTGGGTGGGCTGTTTGCTCTAGAAACAGCAAGTATGCTTTCCTATCCAAGCAACAGCTGCCTCTTTCTTCCTCTTAAAAACACACACACACACACACACACACACACGTATACGTACGGTCACACTTCATGCCCTGGTGTATCAGCCCGTAGAGCAGCGATCCGCAGTGGTCGCAGAAGGTGGGGCTGGAGTAGGTGTGGACCTTGAACTTGTGTTTGCTCCGAGGATCCTGCAGATGCGCAAACACAGACCAGGGCGCGGTTTATTAATGCCGACGGACGCTTTACACAGATTATAAATGAAAATAAAAGCCTCCATATTTGGTGTACGTCTCCGGCGTTATGAGTGTGTCTCCGCGGGGTTTGTTTATTGATCCTCCTCGCCGTTTCACAGGGGCTTTTTGAGGAACACTACGAGTCTTATTTTTACCCTGCGAGCGTGAAGACGCGCGTAGAGGGTTCTCGACCCGTGGGCTCGGAGGACGCCTCCGTGAGCACCTGCTATTTTGGTGTTACACTGCAGCAACAACAAAACACTCAGGTGCGGAGAGAAAACGGGGGCTGGATGGAGAGGAGTGTTTGCAGAGCCTCTGCTCGACATCCACTCGGCCTTCTGCAAATGTTTGCAGGTAAACAGCCAGAGGAATCATTTGCACAGTAATCGTTGTGTTTTTTCAAAATTATTTTGATTTTTTGTTAAACTGTGGATACTTTTTTAAAACGATTTTGATTTTGATTTTTTTTAAATACACACATACTTCTAATTATTGTTTAGAATTTTCAAATTATGTTTATACATTTTTTTTAGCTATTTATATTTTTGAAATATATGTGTTTTTACAATTATTTCTATTTTTTTTCTATTTTTTTCGAATTTTAGATTTATACATTTTTTTAAGTATTTTGATTTTTTTGAATTGTAGATACATTTTTAAAATGATTTTCATTTTTTGTAAATACACACATACTTCTAATAATTATTTTGATTTTTTAAATATATTTTTTTTTCAGATTTTCGATTTTTTAAAAACATAAATACATTTTTCAAATCATTTGGATTTTTTTGAATTGTAGATACATTTTTAAAATGATTTAGATTTTTTTGTAGATATCCACATATTGTTAATAGTTAGATTTTTTTAAATTATGTTATACATTTTTTTAAATTATTTAGATTCTTCAAATATATATACATTTTTTACAATTATTTTAATTTTTAACATATGTATATTTTTTTCAAATTTTAGATCTTTTAAAAATATAAATACATCTTTTTAAAATTATTTTGATTTTTTTTAATATAACATTTAAAAAAATATTTTGAGGTTTATACATATATATATATATAAAATGTGTATAAATATATATGTGTGTGTGTATATATATATACATACACACACACACATTTTTTTAAAAACTATTATTTACCTTTTTGACAAAACCAATCTAAATACAGTTTATATACAAACAAATGAGGCCTACTAAAATAAGAAAAATAAATCAAAAGATAGAACTCATATGCTAAGGCGACTAAAAAGAAATTCTCCGCGGTGCTGTGTTGTATTTTTGTGCTAACTGGTGCTAGCGTGCCACAGCTCTTTTAATTTTAATTAATAATGAGACGTGTCGGAAGGACAGCGTGCCGCCACAGCGGGAAGCATCCAGAGGCCGGGAAGGGGAGGGGGCACCGGGAGGTCAAAGGTCACCCTGAAAGGTCGGAAGCCCACCGGCGTTGACCCCGTTACGGCGGGCGGCCGGGACCCGTGCGCGCTCCGGTCCCTCACGGCTAACTGTAACAAACCCATCGCTAATCTTATTCCAAAATCAATCGCGGCATGGACAATACTGAGAAGGCCTTCCACGTGAGCGGCCGCCCGCGGGGATCCTCTGGCCCCCCCGACCCGTGACAGCGAGGCCGGGATTGAAGCCTGTCGCTTTCAAAAAAAAAAAAGAAAAAGAAAAAAGGGAATCGCGTTTTTTCGACGCGGCAAAAGAGGGGAAGTCAGATATTTATAAACCCATGACGCACGCCAAGCGCCTGTCTGGCTTTTTTTTAGGGGGAAATAATGAAAAATCAAGTCGTGGGATGAGGTCAGATGTAACGACGGGCTAAATAACGGGGTGTATTCTGACTGTGAAGCCATGGACACGTACATACGTGTGCATGTGTGTGTGTGTGTGTGTGTGACTGGATCATTAACCTGGAGCAGCCAGCCGGCAAATTTCTCCCTTTACTGACTAGGCTGTTTGAAACCAGGAGGTCAGCAGGAGATGAGAATTCATTTTTAACTGAGTGTGTGTGTGTGTGTGTGTGTGTGTGTGTGTGTTCCCCCACCCGACGTTGCGGAAGCAGTGCTGGTCATTACTAATTAATAAGCCTTGTTCATTAATAGAATAATCTGACTGATCATCAACAATCTTTAACCTCAGCACACACTGGGAGGGGTGTGTGTGTGTGTGTGTGCACATATATATGAACACAGATGGTGGCTGTACTCACGTCAGAGGCAGGTCCTTTGTCGGCTCCCGGACAGGAAAACGTGACGAATTCATGACAGCGCTTGTGGACCACGAAGCAGCACACTGCGGGGAGACGGGGAGACAGGTGGGAGTCGGCCCAGGCGTTATTGGTTTTTATTTAATTTCACAAAAAACCCCAAGGAATTCGACCGAACACACTCTCTGCTGTGTTATTTAACACATTGAATCACCGTGCCCCGATGCCTGTCTTGCAGGTTTGTTCCATTTCTTTCTGTGGGTGTTTCTCTTCCTGCGCGCTTGTTTTTTGTTTTGGTTTTTTTTTTCCCCCCTCGTAACGCTCATCGCGAGACATGAAACTTTCACATCTCGTTGCCGTGCCGACGTTCGGCTCGCTTTTGTTTTGGTTTCGCTAACGGGGCCCGTGACAACACGAGCGCCGCCTCGGCGAACTCCTTCCATCTTCCGGTCGGAGGAACCGCTCACACCTGCGGTGATCAATCAAACTCCGGCTCTTAGAAGAGCCCTAAAAATAGCTCACAAATCAACTTTAATATTAATACCAATTAATATTAACATTTCATTTTTTAAGCGGCGGCGCAGGAGTTAGCGCTGGCGCCGAGCAGCTAGCAGCTTCGTGTGTGAGCTTCCTCAGGGTTCTCCAGGTTCCTCACAAGGTCCAAACACCTGCAGGAGGTTCATGGAGAACCTACATAAATGACATATGAATGGTTGTGTGTCACTATATGACATTTGAGTTGTGTTTGTAAATGACAAAGTAAAGGCCGAATGTCTCCATATGAATGACAGAGTGAATGTTTGTATTCTTTATATCAGCCGTCTCAAACCTTTTCTGTGTTAGTACCGGCAAATAAATACATGTTAAAATTGAAATATTTTCCCTTTCTTGTTTTCAAAATCCTCCAAAGGTTTGTTTTTGAATGCTTGGTCTCCGATTTCACTGTTTCATCGGTCGCCAAATATGTCGGAAACGCCATATTTCAGGCAGGTCTGCTTGCATCGTCCGTTAAAAAGCAGCTTTCTTTTCCTTCTTCGGTCTCCTCGCGAAGAAACTTTCCAAACACGTCTCTTTTTTAACTTATTTTGCGATCATGTGAGCGTCTCCACGTGCGACGGAACGGAGAGAAATTGTGCTCGGAAACGGACGATAAATAAAACGGTAATAATTTAAGTTATTTATTCTTTCTTTGTGACACAAACCCAAGGATTTGGCTGCTCTAAATGAGAGGGATTGTGTGTTACTTTAGGACGAATGAATGACTGATTGAACTCTGGTTTGTCTCTATAAGGAGTTTATGAATATTTGATTTTACGGAACGTCCCGGTCATTTTGATTTATTTTACAAAACAAGGAAGAAGGTTCTGAGGACGCCGACGGGTTTTAACATCTCGTGAATCAGCTCATTGTTTCCTCGACCGGTCTGATTTCACCGCTGCAAATAGAATACAAACAGATTGTGAGAGGACAAAAAAAAAAAAAAAAACCTCCGTCTCTGCTTCCCAAAACCCAGTTAATGGCTTTTTCGGGCTATCAGCCCAAAAAAAGCATCAAGAAGATTACCATCAAAAGGATGAGGGGAACATTAGAGGATTGAAATTATTCACACCTAAATGCTCATTGTCAGAACGCGGTGACCGGCCGGCAACGGCGATCTGGGCGTGCACGGTCCAGAAGGAAACGTGCACAGGTGCTTGAATGTGGCGGTGAAACCGTCGTGAATGAATACGTTCATCCACCGATCGCTCCTGCAGACAGGAAACGCCACGCTTGCACAAAGGGACGCCTTCATGTGGCGCAAGAAGATGGTTTGATTGTGTTTCACACACACACACACACACACACACACACGTACGAGTCTTTCCAAACCAATAACTGTCTTTCATTTCAAAGCCAAACAGATGTCACTCTGGTGGGATTCTGCATCCAGAACAGCCTCCATCTTCCAACAATATTACAAAAAAAAAATGACTTGGCTGTGCAGTTTTCATTCATTCATTCATTCATTCATTCATTCACGGTCTACACTGATTGTCCTGCAGTCAGGGGTTCATCCTCGACCAATCACGGAGCCGCATATAAGACAAACAACCATTCACCCTCTCATTTGCTCAGCCATCATCTCAAGCAGACGTTGGCATTTTCCAGCCTGTTCGCTTTTTTTACCTATTTTCTGTGAATATTTTAATATTAAATTTTTAATTTTAACTTTAACTTTTTTTTTATTTAATTTTTATATTTTTTTTAAATTACATTTTTAAATATTTTCAATCCATATTGACATTTTTTTTCTTTTTGTTTAATTTTGGATGGATGACTCCGTACAAAATAATGTCAGTACACTTACATGATCATTAATTTTAATTAATTATGTTTAAATTTTTTTTTTCAAATTCTAGATTTTTAAAAACATAAATATTTTTTTTTAATTATTTTGATTTTTTTTTAATTGTAGATACTTTTTTTAAATTATTTTGATTTTTGTAAATATACAATAATTTTTAATATTTAGATTTTTTAAATTATGTTATACATTTATTTATTTAGATTCTTCAAATATATATAAATTTTTTACAATTAATTTGATTAACATATTTTTTTCACATTTGTAGATGTTAATTCTTTAAAGTTGAATTAAAAAAAAATAAAAAAATGAAATTGCAATTTTCATTTTATTCAATTTAAATGATCCCTCGTTGGCCCGCGCATGAAAATCAAATAAGAAATGTGGCCCGCCGGCCAAAATAATTGTCCACCCCTGATAAAAACATAAAACCCTTCACTCACTCATTTGCACAACTTCTAGACATAACATTCATCCTCTCGTGCACAAAACATAGTTTCACAAGCACTTGCCCTCTCATTGGAATGCCATATAAAGACACACAACCGTTCACACATCACACACACAACCATTCACCCTCTCATCCGCTCATCCGTCATCTAGGGATAAAACCCTTCACACTTTCCGTTGCACAACATAGACGTAATCATTCACCCTCTCATTTGCGTGTCAAATAGTTATGCAACCGTTCACCCTCTCATTGGTAGAGCATATAAAGATATACAACCATTCACTCTTTCATTTGCTCAGCCGTCATCTTGCGCAGACGTTGGCATTTTACGGCCGCTGGGCCACATCCGCCCAGTTTCGCTTTTTTTACCAATATTTCTGTGAATATTTTAATTTAAAATGTTTATTTTAATTTTTAGATTTCTTTTTGAATTTAATTTTTACATTTTTTTAAGCGTAATTTTTAGGTATTTTCAATCAATATTGAGATTTTTTTCCTTTTTGTTTAATTTTGGCTGGATTAATCCATACAAAATAATGTCAGTGCTCTTACATGATCGTTAATTTAATTAATTACATTTAGATATTTTTTTTCAAATTCTAGATTTTTTGAAAACATAAATACAGTTTTTAAAATTATTTTGATTTTTTTAAATTGTAGATACATTCTTAAAATGATTTTGATTTTTGTAAATATGAAATTATTTTTAATATTTAGATTTTTTTAAATTATGTTATACACTTAATCATTCAGATTTTTTAAATATATATACATTTTTTACAATTAATTGATTTTAACATGATAAATTTTTTCAAATTTTTAGATCTTAATTCTTTTAAAGTTGAATTTAAAAAAATTAAAAAACTGAATTGCAATTTTCTTTTTATTCAATTTAAATGATACCTCGTTGGCCCGCGCATGAAAATCAAATAAGAAATGTGGCCCGCCGGCCAAAATAATTGTCCACCCCTGATAAAAACATAAAACCCTTCACTCACTCATTTGCACAACTTCTAGACATAACATTCATCCTCTCGTGCACAAAACATAGTTTCACAAGCACTCGCCCTCTCATTGGAATGCCATATAAAGACATAAAACCATTCACACACACAACCATTCACCCTCTCATCCGTCATCTAGAGATAAAACCCTTCACACTTTCCGTCGCACAACATACACACATAATCATTCACGTTTTCATTTGCGCGTCATATATCGTGACATATTATTCGCCCTCTCATTCGGTCACCAGTTATAGTTATAAAATTATTCACGCGTCTGGATGACGCCTGTTCCCCGAAGGACCTCCTGCATGTTTTTGAACGCCGTCATTGTTTCTTTACTCTGTATTTATTTTTGAACCTGGACTCCATTAGGAAGGAATCCAGTCTTTCTTCCTGGAAAGGAAAGGAAACCCCCGTCCCGTCTCTCGCGCACGCGGGAACCGGGAATCCATTTGCGCCGAAGCGGAGAATCGATGCGGCTGCGAGATTCGCTCCAACATTAAACGGCGGCGGCGGCGGCCATGTCTGCACGAGCGCTCCTGCACCTGCAAACCCGACGCAGGACGGGATGGGATGAGACGCAGCTGAGATTTCTAACATTAGGCTCTGGTTTAATCTTAATTATTCACACCGCGGTTACGTTTTCATGAAGCGGGGGGGGGGAGGGGGAGGGGACGGCGAGTTCGGCGAGTGTTTACGACAAAACACTGGACTGTTTATCCACTCGGGAGTCGGAGGAGGTGAGTCACGTCGGAGGACACATATCTGGGATGCCTGGGCGAATACTTTGAGGACATCTCGTTCGTTCTACCAAACGTTTTTTTTCCCCCGCGGCGGGGGGGCGAAACGGGATGTGAGATGATTTTTTAACAACCGCCATCCTGCTGGTGAAGCCTGGAATGTGGGAAAAAAAAAAAAAAAAACAAAAAAAAAAACGTGGCCCGTACACGACTTGACGGTTCGTCAGCAACCAAGATGGAGGTCCGTCCATCTGCGGCAGCCGAGGATGAATCGATGAAAACCGGGGGAAAAAAAAAAAAAAAAAAAGGCATGGAGAGGCGAGTCGAGAGGAGAGTGAAAAGAGGTGGAAGTCAAAGATGTGTGTGTGTGTGTGTGTGTGTGTGTGTGTGTGTGTGGGCAGGAAGGGATGGGGGCACAGCTGGGTTTGAGGCAGTGTGAGGGGGCGGAGGATTCATTTGTGTGTTTGCAGCGTGTCAGAAAGACAGAAACAGAACTGGAGCAACAGCAACACCAAGTCACACCAGGGTTTCTGCTTGGAGATCTTTTTCACACACACACACACACACACAGACGCGTACACACACACACACACACACACACACACACAGACGCACACACCTTTGCACGAAACCTTCGTGCAAACACTGCGGTAAGACAGGCCTACTGACCTGCCGCGAGGTCTCTGCTGTGTTGCCTAGCAACCAGGCTGAGCCCAAGAGTTGAGTCTACGCCCCCCCCCCCCCCCAACCTTCGTTTGATTGACAGCTCCAGCGGCGAATCAGTTTGGCCGAGGAGCGCCGGCGAACGACGCCACCGTCGGCCGCCTTCTCGTCACGAGGGGCTCCGGGATGTTGAGCCATCTTGAAGGAACGCTTCCAACCACAGACGGTGGGAGTCATCGCGCGGTCCTCAACGTGCCACACACACACACACACACACACAAAAACACACACACACAGATAAGAGGCTGCTGCTGAAGACGAGGACGGATCAGCAGCAACCCAGTATCTTCTCGTGATTCCGTGCTTTGGATTTGGATTTTTCGTGCTTTGGAAATTCACTTCTTAACCAGAAGGTCTTTGGTTAGATTCCCACAGGGTTCCTTCCTGTGTGGAGTCTCCATGGTCTCCACGTGTCAGCGTGGGGTTCCTCAAGGTTCCTCCCACAGGCCAAACACATGCAGGAGGTTCGGTGGAAACCCTGACTTGTCCAGACATGCGAACGGTTGCAGGTCTCTATATGTGAGATGATTCAATGGATCTTCTTCTCCTGTGAGCTTTTCCCTCTACACCTCCTGCCTGGCAGCTCCACCTTCAGCAACCTTCCACCCAGATCTTCACCATGTTTTAAACATGAACAGAGTGTTCAAGTCCAAACCATCTCAGTCATTACTTTGTCTCGGTCATACATGTCCTGCACCCCTGGGACGAATTCTCCTTTTCCTTTGGGATTTTCCCTTCAGGGGTCTCTACAGCAAATCCACCTTCTCCATCTAACCCTATTCTCTTCATATCCTCTCTCACGACATCCATCAATTTTCTCTTTGGTCTTCCTCTCGCCATCCTGCTTTGCAGCTCCACCTTCAGCAACCTTCCAGCCAGATCTTCACCTTGGTTTGGACATAAACAAAGGAGTGTTCATGTCCAAACCATCTCAGTCATTACTTTGTCTCGGTCATACATGTCCTGCACCCCTGGGACGAATTTTCCTTTTCCTTTGGGATTTTCCCTTCAGGGGTCTCTACAGCAAATCCACCTTCTCCATCTAACCCTATTCTCTGGATCCTCCCCTCTCACACCAACTAACTTCGTATCCTCTCTCACGACGTCCATCAATCTTCTCTTTGGTCTTCCTCTAGACCTCCAATCCCAGCATCCGTCTACCAATATATCCACTCTCCCTCCACTGTCCACGACCCAACCATCTCAGTCTGGTTTCTCTGACCTTCTCTCCAAAACATCTACCATGTGCCGTCCCTCTGATGGACTCATTCCTGATCCCATCCATCCTGGTCACTCCCAAAGAGAACCTCAGCATCTCCATCTCTGCGACCTCCAGTTCTTCCTCCTGTCTTTTGGACATTGTTACTGTTTGTAGGCCATACAGCATCGCTGCTCTCACCTCTGAGATGATTCAGTGAGTGAACGAATGAAACCTACTGTTCGCATGCACAACTGTGATGCCGGAAAGCAGCTCAAAAATCACCATAAAAAAAAGACAACGGGCTCCTCGAAAAGACAGGAAACTTGTAAAAGTACAGTGGACCCTCGTTATTTCGCGGTTCGGCTTTCCCGCCTTCGCTATTTCGGATTTTTTTTGTAATTCAGTTCTCGCGATTCATCGTTCTTTAACGTGTTTTTGCAGTATTTGAATTTTTCGGGGTACTGAAATAACCATTTTCTAGCCTTAGAAGTAGAAAAAAAAAAAACGTAAAAATATCGTAAAATTAAACTAAAATTCATTTTATAAAATAAATAAAATACAAAATCTCTTTTACTAAACCCAACATCGCGAACTCATTGCATCCATGCCAGATCTCATACGGAAAAACATTGGCTGATTATTAGATCCAAGCTCAGCACGCTATTGGCTGATTGAGCGTGTTGTTCCGTTCCTCATGCTGATTGGTTCATGGCGAGAAGCGACTGAACTCCTTGTAGGTTGTTCCCAGCATACATGTCCTGGTCCACTTCAGCGCCCTCTGTGTATGCGTGAATACTGTCCGCTTTATGCTATTGAGTTTGCAAAAGTGTATTTTTTTGCGATTCCCCCACGTTCTACGATGCCTCTTAAACACCCAAAAGTCTGGTACAGTAAACCCTTGTTTTTCGCGGGGGTTACGTTCCAAAAACAACCCGTGATAGGCAAAATCCCTGAAGTAGAAACCTTTATTTTTTTTTTTCAATTATCATACAATTGAATACTCTATTATACATTGCTGCTGTCGTCCTTATGTTTTTTTCTTCCTTCTTTATGGATTCATTAATTCTGTAATGCCGACCTACAGCCGCATAGCTTTTACCTTCCCTTAGCATGTCCAGAAGTTTAACTTTATCTGCAATAGATAGCATCTTCCCATCCATTATGGGTTTTAGAGAAACTCGGAATTGCAAGAGAATTTGCACGCGCGTTATGTAAATTTGTCAAGCTGTTTTACGTACGTGCACATATGAAACTGCAACGTTATTGACGCACAGGTAGAGAAGAAGCGGAGTGACTTTTTTAGCCAATCAGAACGCAGAACACAATGCACCATGCAAATCCGTGAAGTAGCGAAACCGTGAAAAGTAAACCGCGTTATAGCGAGGGATCGCTGTACACGCAATCAAGTGGATGGCGGGGTGATAGCAGTTTGCAGGGGTTTGAATGAGGTTCGTTGAGGGTTAGTTTATCTGTAAATACGTCAAAATAATCATGTGTACTTTGCAGAAATTGACTTTTGGCAGGGGGTCTTGGAAAAGCGAGGGTCCACTGTATCCCGGAAAAAAAGCCCCTTCTTCATAAAGGCCGAAGCCGATCGAGTAACGGGCGGACATCTTTGAACCAGCCGCAGGAGGTTACGTAATCTGAGGAGATTGTCCGCGACACATTAACGGCTTCGATTAAACCCGGTGGGCAAAGCGATCTGCCACGGCTCCACCGCACCAGACGGAGACCGTTTCTTCCGCCATCCCCGTTTTCCTAAAGGCGCCTTTGCGCGTTCGCCGCGACCGCCCGGTTCGAATCGGGTCACGCGGCGATTAACGCCCAACGAGGCGCTCCGACTCCTGTCGTCAGACGGCGTGCGGCCTGGATTTAAAATTCACGTAAAAGGAAGGGGTTTGCTTCTTTTTCCCCCTTCAGAGGCGCAACCGCAGGGTTTGAAACGTCCCTCCAGATCGACGACGCGTCTGTCGTCAAATCGATGGCGAAAGGTACTATTTCAACGCCCCCCCCCCCCCCCCCCCCGATCGATCGGCGATCCGGATTAAGTCAACCATCGCCCGGGAGAAATCAATACGCCCGTCAGGCCGTGTGAGTAAGCACTGCGTTTCTAAGGTGAGGCGTCCAGGAGAAGGAGGAGGCAAATTAAATCGGGATGTCGCCGTTCCGTGAGTTGAAGCGCTCCGGCGGCTCCCCGGAACAGCCATTTGGAGAAACGTGCCGCGCTGACGCGCAGCTGTGGCCGGAAAAACGGCGGCGCCCCGCAGATCTAGATTTCCTTTAATGAAATTATTTTAGCGGTTACGCAACGGGCGGATGTACTCCTACTCCCGGAGAGCCCGGCGTTATCGCAACTACCGTCGCTTCTGCTCGGAGAGGACGTTCGGTCAGGGGGAAGCGAGAGGCCTCCTCCGCGAGCGTGAAGGGGTTTAAAAACAGCGAAAAAAGGGGGGGATCTGGCAGGGCTTTCCTGCAGAAGGGCGTTGCACGGGATGTGCAAACAACAAGCGTCGCTACCTGCAGAGCAGGTACTGGAACACACCCACCGCGCAAGGAGACACCTTTGCCCCACCGCGGATCTGAACAAGCCCTCGCCACATGTCTGGCATTCCTCCGCAAGAAAAACAGCAGCGCCGATCATTCGCTCCGCCCATCTGCCGCTTTTGTCTTTTGCCTGAAACGCACGCCGCGTTTTTTTTTTTTTTTTTTTTAAGGGGGCTTCTTACATTTCACTAAAAACCCGATTATTCGCCAGGGACGGGAAACATTGTTCGCTTCGCCGGACCTTCACGGAGCCACGTGACGCGAAACAATTACAAAAGAGAGCGACGAGGATAATCCGCGGGATTACAGACCCCGAAAAATCCAGCGATCTGCTGGACTTTCTAACTGCTCAGATAATGTTTCAAAGTAAAATAATAATATGCTTTCAGACAGCGTCCAGAAGGTGCTCCGGATGAGCGCAGAGGGGGATTTGTGGGTATTTGTACATTTATTACATTTTAATCTATTAAAGGAATCGCTTGAATAATGTAGAAATGACTGCTGTCAAAAACTATATTTAATAATAAGAATAATAAGCGAGGAAATGATATTTAATAATGATGATAATTAATAAATAAATCTTTTTTTTTTAAGAAAATAACAATTAATGAATAGTGAACACCAGTTTTTTTTTTAATTTTGTTTCATTCAAACTTCTCATTGTATTTATATTTTTCATTTCTTGATGTAACTGACTGCTATTAATTCACGTGTATAATTATACACATTTTTTTAAATAACTGGATGTAAGAAGGGCAGGCAAAAAAAAAAAAAAGCTGAAAGCTTCAGCCAACGCCATTTTGGGTTCAAGGTTTCGGATTTTTATACGAATTTTCTTATTGCAAGTGTTATTTGCAGTTCCTATGTCCTCTATTGTAAGTCGCTTTGGATAAAAGCATCTGCCAAATGTAATGTAATGTAATTTCTTCACATTTAAATCTGGCTTGTGTCTTCATTGGATTCAACAAGTTGAAAAATGTGAACTCAGCGTAGATGAACGTCTTGGGCGACGGCCTCCGAGAGTAATGCTAGGCGTCGACGCGACCCCGAAACCACCAGCGGAACGGAGGGGATCCATGCGTGACACGCCGAGAGCGAGAAGGCGTTTTCAGTTTCTGTCACCATGAAGCTCCAAGAACCCAGATCCAAATAGTTTGTGAAATCTTTGAGATTAATAGAAAAAAAAAAAAAAGAAGAACGTGTAAGAACGCGTGAACACATTGACCAAAAATGGGCCCGAACGACCCGGGTTTAAAGCGTCTTTCCGCCGGTTTGCACGGAAACAACGTGCCGTGAGGTTTTCCACGCGTCTAACATCTCCGCGGCGACCGAAGCGATAAAACGACGATAAAGGAAATCGATCCGCGGTGGAATTACATCAATGCCGCGAGACGTCCCTCTGACCCCCGGAGGCTGGACAACTATCAGATCGGACATGTTGGAGCAGAGTCGGTCTTAAACCCCCTCCTCCCTCCCAATACCAGGCAGTCAAACTGCCTGCAAGACAAGATTCGGGGGATAATGAATCCTTCCCGAGCAGCTTCTAACACAGAGTCCTGTTTATTCCCATTGGTTCACTAATTTTAGCCTTTCCTTTTTTTGCGTCAACGCCTTTACCTTTGCAGGGGAGAGTCGTGTCTGACGGCGCAGCGTTCCTCTGCTCGCTGCCCGTCCGTTCCGTCCGCTCTCCGACGAACGCCGCCGTTCAGAGAGCCACAAAACGACAGCGCTAACGTTAGCATCACCTCCTGAGGCCTTGAGGGGAAAAGTCTGGAAACCCACTCAGAACCCAAAGTAGGAGGAACCGTCTTAGCTCCTACTCTTTTGACGGTTCTGTAGGAACACGTGTGACAAAAATGACAGAAACGGTGAGGAATGAAGCCACAGAAGCTCCGAGCCCTTCTGGCCTGAACGTCAACATTTCCGCACCGGTCTGTAGTTAGCTCACGGCTAACGGGGGTTCTTCACATGGTGAAGCAAGGGGGGAGAAGATGGAATCACTTCTACCATCTGATCTCCATGGCTCTTCTCGCCCTGTAGAACATGAATCAATGCCATCCACGTCTTCTTCTTCTTCTTCTTCTTCTTCCACATCGCTGGTTTGTTGACGTCCTACGCCGGTCCCTCAATGCTTGCAAAACTCCCCCGGGGGGGGAAACGGCTCCCAGGTCGAAACTCGAGCTGGAGACATTCTTAGAACTGCGTTTCTAAAACATCTTCCTGCCCAAAAGCAGCTGCTGCTGCCCAACAACCTGGAGACGGACACGTTTTTAAGATAAAAATCAATTTGGCTTTCGGCTCTGTGGGATAAAGGGCATTTTTTCCCCAATAAAATCCGCAAGAACTCAATATCCGTGATAGTAAGATTGAACCTTTCTCTGTCCCGATCAATACGGTGTCCGTCCCTGAAATAAACGAGGGATCCAAATTTAAATCGCCAATCGGAACAACCTGCAGGTGAGAAACGCGGAAATCTCTTGACTGAAATATTGGAAAATAAGCAGAGAAATCCCAAATATTTGGCCGTGCAGGTACGACTTCAATGCGCTGCAGCTTTAAGCGTCCAAAAATAAAAGTTAGCGCCGTCACAAGATGCCGCGTCTTGTTTGCTTCACCAGATGACAGCAGAGGTCCTTCAAAGTTCACGCCGAAGTCCAAAGAGCGGCAGAAACCACGAGTTCTTTTTTTAATCGACTAATTCCGAGAGGCGAGCAGCAGACCGAAAGACGAGGAAAACTCCAGCAGATGGATGCTTCATTTGTAAGAAATGAGGAAGTGGACAGAAATAACCAGGTGGAAGGGCTACATTGACACAGCGCAGCTTTTAGCATTAAAAACAATGCTACGCTAACAGCTTGCGCACCAGAAACATCTTTGCTTTGTTTTTTTTAATGACTGAATTGACCCGGCTGCAAATTGCACCTCCACTCGGGGTACAAAAGCGGGACAGCGCGGCTTAGCGGTTAGCATTTTTAGCTTCTGCTCATTATTCCACGACAGGATGCGCGGGCGAGTTCGGCACCCGTCGAGAACTTCATTTATGGGTGTTTTAAAGACTAAGCTATGCTTAGAATGCAAAGGTACACTTATGTACCTTAAAGTTAGTGGAGGAGAGCGTGGGAGACGTACATCTCAGCTATGCTATTTTGCCTCGGACGCATAGCGACAAGGTTCGGTTGGCTTTCTGTGAGGAGTTTGCATGTTTACCCGTGTCTGCGTGGCTTCCTCTAGTTCCTGGAGGTCCAGCGGAGACCCTGCGTCGTCCCACGTGTGAACGGTTGACGCTGTCACGTATCTACACTGACGTTTAGCCTGAGGCGTTTCAACTTTTTCATGCTAATTACTATTTACGCTGGTAAAACCGGCCCCTAACTTTGTTCGGTGCTCGTCCGGGGCGAACCCCGTCTGGACTTTTTCCCCCGAATGTCATGAAGTTGCGTGTTCTCATAAAGTCCAGGAGTCACTCGGCGACGTCCTTGCCGATTCGCAGCCCCAGTTTTCCAACCTACTTGCAGGGAACACCTTCACGGGGATGAAAAAAAAACTTAAAAAAAAAAAAAACGTACGGAACATCGAAGCGTCCGGCCGGCCGAAGACAACAGATCGAACCTTTTCGTCACGGACTGTGTGTGTGTGTGTGTGTGTGTTCTTGGCTCGGTGTAAGTAAGCGAGTACACACTCTGTCAGTGCAGTCCGGCGGGCGACGCTCATGCAGGTTTTTAATTTCTCCACCCCCGAGTTCATTTCCGGTCTTCGCGGCCCGTCTTTGGCTTCGCAACCCTCCTGAAATTCGATTCCGCCTGGATTTGTTCAATCCCGTCGCAGATAAAATGAATCAGCAGAGCGGAATGACAAACAAAAACAACATCACATCGAACCGCCGTGCATAAAGCTTCCAGTCTGGCAGCGACGGGAGTATAAATAGCTGCAGCGCGGCCCGATTCTTCGACAAAATGACCGATTATTCGATGCTCCGGCGCGGCCGGCGACGCGCCCGCCTCACGCCGACAAGCGGCTTTTTGTCTCCGCCGCTTCGCGCGGATGTCCGTGCCCGGGCTCCCGCCCACGTGCGAACCCACCATTTTACACTTCCAGCCGGCGGCGGAGAGAAAACCGAAAAAAAAGGGGGCCGCTTCCTGGTCGCCTCTCCTCGGACAACCCCGAGACGTCTCGGCTTTCTCCGACCCTTCTTCTCTTACGCCCTCCGAGTCTTCTCACTTTCATCGGACGCCGCCGGGAAAACCCGTCACCGGAAAGGCCGACGGGTCGAGCCCGGAAGGCACGTGCGCACGCTCAGATAAACACATCCATCAGCACCGGAGAAGGAGGAGGTGGAGGGTTTGAATGAGGTTCTTACCTTGACACTGGAACCCTTGCTTCCCAAAACCCCTGCAGACAAAAAGCAGGGAAAAGCATGTGAGAATTTCAAATGATTATGTTTTTTTTTTTTTGGTTTGTTTTGGGGGAGGGGGGGTAGTGTGCAGATGAGATAACAGCGCGTGCACGTGAACACACACACACACACACACACACACACAGCTGCTGCATTCCTCCACCTGACCTGCAGCTTTGGGTGGAGGGGTGGGGGGGAGGGATGCGGTAAAAAAAAAAAAAAAAAAAAAAAGAAAAGGAAAATATAGAAAGCGAGAAATCCGCGGCGGCTCTGCAGCGGAAGTCGGCCGTCCACGAGTCCTCGGGCCCGCGCGGCCGCTGTCGCATTGTGGAAAAAACAGGAAGGGTGTGTGTGTGTGTTAAAAGGGTGGAGATGGTGTTGGGGAAGCGCAATGGCGTTTTATTAAACCGTGACAGTGAATGCAGCAGCAAGTGAATCACCTGTGCGTGTGTGTGATGGTGTGTGTGTGTGTGTGTGTGTGTGCACGTACTCACCAGATGAAGTCGGTGCAGTGGCTGCAGAAGGTGGGCTGCTTGAAGAAGCGAGCGATGAACTTGTGGTTCTTCACCTCATGCACGTTCTTCTGACGCAGGGCTCCCTGGCGGGCGAAACCGCGGGCGCTTTCCGGCGCCTCTCCGTCGCTACCGGGGTCAGCCATCTTAACGAGGAAGCGGCGGCGGCGGCGGCGGCCGCGGAAGGAGGGAAGGAGGGAAGGAGGGAAGGAGGGAGGGACCGAGGCGGCGGCGGGAGAGCGGGTCGCGGTGCAGGTGCAGGTGCTTGCAGCTCCTCCTCCTTCTTCTTCTTCTTCTTCTTCTTCTTCTTCTTCTTCTTCTCCTCCACCTCCTCCTCCTCCTCCTCCACCTCCCGCTCCTCGTCGGCGTGGTCGTCGCTCGCGCGCTGGCTGTTGTCGCTCCTTCCGGCGGAAGCCCGTGCCGCGAGCCCGCTTCCCCGGTTCGCGCCGCCGCCGCTGCTGCTGCTCGCTTTACCTCTACCTCTCTCTACCGCCCTCTCTCTCTCTCCCTCCCCTCTGTGTGTGTGTGTGTGTGTGTGTGTGTGTGTGTGTGTGTGTGTGTGTGCGCGTGTGTGTGCGCGCAGGGCAGGGGAGTTACACCTTGGAGGCGCGCGCCTCTGCATCACGACCACACACACACACACACACACAGATGTGATAATGGTGCAATTTATATCGTGTTTATATATGGAATTTATACATTTTTTTATATGCCCATATAGATCGATAGATATAGGCTGGTCTCTTCAGGGAGAAGGATAAATGTGTAAAAATAAACATACAGTGCGTAGATATTTTGGTCTATGTGTGTGTGTGTGTGTGTGTGTTCTGTGGAATGCATACATACATACATAGACTGTGCATAAATAAGCAATGGTACATGTGGAGGGATAATATATAATACACACATGCATAAGTTGTGTGTGTATGTGTATGCATATATATATTTATAAAAGTTGTATATATATATATATACATATATATATACTTTACAGCTGTGTGTGTGTGTATAATGTATTTATACATAAATTCTATAATACACACACTGTACATACATATACATTGGTACAATTTGTATCTTATGTTTATGCACCAATAGATAGATAGATAGATAGTCTTCTCTACTCAGGGAGTGATATGTATATCTATATGTATTGTGTAAAGGTATATATGGTAATATGTATGCATGGTTGTGTATTCTATGGAATACATATATATATATATGGTTAGACACTGTACATATATAAACAATGGTACAGTTTATCTATCTATAAATCTATCTGTTGGGAGATTGAGGGAGAGGGATATAAATACATCTATACTGTGTATAGATATAAAGGTCTAAAGGTTTGTGTATGTAAAGATCTAATACGTATTTATAGATAGATAGGTTGCTGCCTCCAGGGGTCACCGCAGCCAATCAGCTCTCTCCTCTCACACCAATCAACCCGGTTTCCGTGGAAAAGAAAACACTGGGAGCCCCAAATCATTTTTGACGTCTAAAATAAAGGTACCACTGTATATATTGCTTTTTGTTACCTTTGCACTTTGTATAAACAAGTGTTTTGTGTTGCTTATGAAATCCACAAAGTGCGACAGAGAAAGCTAAATTTTATTTATGGAATGAACACATTTTGAGCTTTGGGCTTTCAGAGCGTGCAGTGTAGGATTGATCTGAATTTTAAAGATAGATTGGGAAGAAAATCACTGTGTCAGTAAACAATGAAAAATAAATATTTGGAAAATATCGTCATAAATATTTATTTTACCTGGCTAATGGGACTTCTGCACCTGAACTTCTGCACACGGCATCTGCAAATCGGGACTTTACCGGCAGGCGGGTACACCGGCTTCTGCAAGTGTGACGTTTATTTTGAGCGGCGAAAAATAGTAAATTCAATATTATTTTAATATTTCAAGATCACATTAATCATCAAAAAAAGGAACTAACACAAATAAAATACACTTCAATTAAATATTTGTAATTTATTTTCCCAAGCAACTCAGAGCCGCAGTGTAAGGATGAAAGAGACTCGAGTTGCCGACCTCTGACCTAGAGGAAGACCAAAGAGAAGATTGATGGACATCATGAGAGACAAAATGAAGTTAGTTGGTGTGAGCAAGGAGGATCCAGAGAATAGGGTTAGATGGAGAAGGCGGATTCACGACCCCTGGCGACCCCTGAAGGGAAAAGGTCAAATGAAAAGGAGAATTTGTCACAGGGGCGCAGGACATGTATGACCGAGATAAAGTGACGACTGACATGGTTTGGACATGAACGCTCCATGGTGAAGATCCGGGTAGAGGGTTGTTGAAAGTGGATCTGCCAGGCAGGGGGTCTGGAGGAAGACCAAAGAGAAGATTGATGAGCGTAGTCAAAGAGGATATGAAGTTAGCTGATGTGAGAGAGGAGGATCCAGAGAATAGGGTTAGATGGAAAAGGTGGATTCGCTTTGGCGACACCTGAAGGGAACAGCCCAAAAGGAGAGGAAGAAGAAGAAGAAGACGACACATGTTAGATGTTTTGGAGAGAAGGTCAGAGAAGCCAGACTGAGGTGGTTGGGTCATGGACAGAGGAAGGAGAGTGACTACAGTGGTTGACAGATGCTGGAATCAAAGCTCTAGAAGATGTATGGTCAAGATGTATGGTCATCATCAGAAAAGATATGGAGTTAGTCGGTGTGAGAGAGGAGGACCTAGAGAATAGGGTTAGATGGAGAAGGTGGGTTGCCAGTGGAGACCAATGAAGGGAAAAGACGGAAGGAAAAGAAGAATTTGTCCCAGGGGTGCAGGACATGTATGACTTAGACAAAGTGATGACTGAGATGGTTTGGACATGAACACTCCTCTGTTCATGTCTAAACCATGGTGAAGATCTGGGTAGAAGGTTGCTGAAGGTGGAGCTGCCAGACAGGAGGCCTAGAGGAAGACCAAAGAGAAGATGGATGGACATCGTGAGAGAGGATATGAAGTTAGCTGGTGTGAGAGAGGAGCCTATAGAAAATAGTGTTAGATGGAGAAGGTGGAGACCCCTAAAGGGAAAAGCCCAAAGGACAAGAAGAAGAAGTAGAGGAGGTCTCTCCCTGTTGGAAGGTTGGTGGTTCCATCCCCTGCCTCCTCTTGTCCGCATGCTGTGCAAGTGTCCTTGGCCAAGAAACTGAAACCCCAGATAGCATGGCTAGCGCCTTGCGTGCTTGCTCTGCGCCCATTGATGTGTGTGTGTGTGTGTGTGTGTGTGTGTGTGAATACAATCCATTGTCAGATACTATCGAAGTGGAAACCATTTAGCATGCTAAATTCTTAAGCAACTTATCACAGATTGTTGGGATGCCATTTGTCCCACAGTTAGAATCGGAAAGTAAAAATAAAAACCTTCTCAAATGCTGGCAGGTTTTCTTGTGAGAAGGGAGCGAGCTGCGCATCGGGGCTTGGTGTTTGCAGGGAATCTGTGAAAGCAACTACAAAAAAAATATCATAAAATCTCTCAACATATCTCGAATTGTACAAAATTGTACAAACACTTTTCACTCGTACGTCACCATTGCTGTTTATAGTGACATGACGAGGTCGGGTTTTGGCTAGGTCCTGTTCATTTTACGCTGCGATGCAAAAAAATCTGTGCAACCCTTCCTGTTTGGACCCCAGAGACGAGAACAAGGAGGAGAACGCTGAAGACAGGGGTCGGAATTAGCTTCAAAATGAAGACAAACAAAGACGCAGAGAGGCTGCTACTTCTGCAGTTGCGGGTTGACGTTGTCCTTTCAGGAGAGCATCCAGCATCTCCTGCCTGCTGCGTTTCTTCCAGCAGGCTTCACTCGTTTTCCAAGGACCTTCTGTCTGCATGTGAGAGAAAACTGTAGGCACGACGTTTTGCTTCAGCATCTGTTTAAAACTAGCAGCACTCTACTGCTAGCGCTTAGCTCGGCTAAGTGCGTCCCGCAAGAACACGGCCGCGGATCCACAAGCAGTTTCACACTCCTTTCCTCTCTTGTTGTCTCTTGCAAAGCAGCGTAGCTTAGCATCAGTCCCTTTGCTTCCCTCGGACTTGAAACTGCACCCTGCAGCACAATGTTGCTTTATTAGCGTATAAACCGTACCGTAGCGAGCCAAAGCTAACACTAGCAGAAAGCCAAAGTTAGCAAGAGCAACCCCCACATATCATCAACCTAGCATGCATTGCGCTAGTAAAACAGTGGCGACACCCCTGGGTTTAAATATTTGTTATGGATTGTGATTTTTGAAGAAATAATTCTTTTCGAGCTGTTTTAACAAAACATTCTTGTCCAAGACAAACATCAAATCGCGTTTGTGCCTATTCGTCCTCCCAGACGGGGTTCCCTTTAAAAAATGAGTCACCGGTGACGTTTTTGAAACCGTGGGTTGATTTATGAGGAAGTAAGTGTGACATTTCCGACTAATTCGCCACTTTTTTCTGCTGAAAAAATTTATTTCAGTCCCTTGTTTGACTCTTGGCGGGAACACGGGATGCCGAGCACCCGCGTGCTGTCTTTACCCGGGTGTTCCAGTGCAAAGTCCCAATTCAATTTGCAAATAATCAAATTGCAACTCAATGATCCGTGGGATCTGCCGGACACAAAGGTCCACGGGTTGATGAAGAAAGCCTGGCCAAATATTTCCTAAGTCAATATTATTTTATGACAACTTACACAAGCCGGCTGTTTGACCGATAAATCAATATTTGAATTAAGAAGGGAGGAAGCGGCAGTGTCTCCCGCTACAGTTAGTCACCGCAAATTAGTCACATGATGACAGTGTTTAAACAATAACATGTTACAAAGAGGACGATTAGGTCGGGGTCCAAGGGCCAGCCGGCGTTGGGTTACTCTGTGTGGTTTTTTTTGTTGTTTTTTTTGCCTGGACTATTAGTTAACTTCACGTTGTATCAACCCAGTAACCGTTCCTAATGATGCTTGAGTCAACATTTGAAATTTGCCCTCTGCACTGCATGTATCCGATCTGTACACATCGGGTTTTTGAGGTAAAGAAAACTGACACTGGAGCTGTTGATGGCTCAAAAACCCACTAATCAAAAATGTTATATTTGTTTTAACCGCTTTGGCCACAGTAGGTTTCGTCAGGTGAAAAACAGTTTCTGACCCGTGTCACCTTCTTTTTCGCTGCTTTTATTTGTCAGAATTGAAACAAATTACCTTTGCTCACACAACATAATTTTCGTTTTAACCAAATAATGTATATAAGGTCATGTGACAGTCAATTTTATTGCATTTCATGCATTACATATATCATCGTTAGCATCGTTGTATGCTGCTAGTTGTCACTCCTGCACATTTAAACAGTTAATATTCTTTTTTTTTTATTTCTTGTCTATTTTTTCTGATATTTATATATCTTACTGGTTACTGCACTATTCAAATTTTTCTAAGCTGCTGTGAATTGAAATTTCCCAAAATGGGGCAATTAAAGGAATCTTCTTTTCCATTCCAGTCATTTTTATTTCTCAGGCAAATTAATTAATTGTTTAAATCACGAAATTTGGTAGATTTTGATCAAAAATATGGATATGCAACTTTCTGCATCATGATGATTGATGACTACCTGAGAGTGAGACCTCCTACTTGTCTACCGATGTTCACTAAAGACTGAACAATTCAGAGAATTGTTGTGTGTGTGTGTGTGTGTGTGTGTGTGTGTGTGTGTGCGTGTGAGTGTGAATGAGTAAAAATCACTGAAATGTTTCTCCTCCGCCCTGACAGTTCAATTGGTGTTTGTTTTCGTTAAAGAAATGATTTTTTAGCCTTGTGCCCGGATGTATTAAATTGAAACTCATATATTGAAATTTATAATTGATTTTTTTTTTGGGGGGGGGGGGTTGTTTGTTCAGAATGACTAATAAAGGCTTTAGTTTCAGTTAAAAAAAATTGGAATTTTATGTGGAATTATTTCATGCTTTGGACTTTACAGGGTATTTTGTACTTTACATTTAACGTTCACAGACACTTTCATTTGCTGCAGTGCAATAATTTTTATTTTATTCATCACAACTTATTTTTATTTTTTGTGTACATGTCATTGCCAATATGAAAAGAACTGCTATCAAGCAAAATTTTGCTGCACTGGGACACGTGATGACAATAAGGATAAGGATCTTATCTCACCTGTCGCAGTCACACGGACGATAAGAGGTGTCAAAGTTTCTTTTTTTATCATCCCAGACACATTGCACTACACTGCAACAGATACTTTCTGTTTTCAGAAACCCAGTCACTGGATATTATTCATCAACTTATATAAAAACAATGACAACAACTCAACAACAACAATAAGAATAAGCTGCATTCAGAATAATGATAATAATAATAATAATAATAATTATTATTATCATTATTATAATGACTGGTTGGTTCTCATACAGCTTTTATGTTATCATTATTATTGTTGTTATATACAACATGCACTCACTCAATAATTATGATATAATATTAATGATGATAATTATCATTATTTAAAACATTATTTGAAACACCTTATAGCCTTGACTTTGACACTTTATAGTTTTATTTGTATTTCTTATTCTCCCCCCCTTTTTTTTACTGTTTATTCAATTTCCACTATTATTTATTATTGTTAAGATAAGATAAGATAAGATAAGATAAGAACAATTTTATTAATCCCGAAGGAAATTGTTGTGCCAGAGTTACAGAAAATATAACAGTGATAAATAACAAAAAGAAAAGGCAGAATTAGAAATAAAATAAACTAAACTATAAAGTATTGTTGTGCTTACTTGAAACTCTGGCACAACAATTTTTTTCGGGATAAACAAAGTTGTTCTTATTCTTATTCTTATTCTTATTCTTATTCTTATTCTTATTCTTATTCTTATTCTTATTCTTATTCTTATTCTTATTCTTATTCTTATTAGTATCATCGTATCTTACTCTAAAATAACATATTTTAAATATTATGATAATAACGATAATCATTCAATATTATGATAATTACTATGATAATATGGTGATAATAATAATAATTATTATTAATATTACCAGTATTATGCTATTTTCGTCATTGAAACAGCCCATATTCCATTATGTACTAATAATAATGATGATGCTAATTGAAACGAAAATACAGTAACATAAATAATATAATTATTAGTAGTATTATTATTATATAAATGCATCTTTGAGTGTATGCCACCCGAGTCACTGCAGAGGCTTCGGCGTGAACGCGTGGATGTTTTGCTCTCTTGCGGCCGAGGGGAGGAACGGCACTCCCTTGTCATTGGTGGAAACCACGTGATCTATTGTGGCCAACCAGCGCGCATCTACAAGTATGGTCATGGTTAACACGCCTTCTGATTGGTCGAAACGAGCTGTCGTCATCAAACCAGGAAGCAGTTCTCCGACCGATGCGACACAATTGCGTAAGTGACCCACGCTGAACGACAGTTTCCCACTGAGCAGTGAGTATCCGCAGCGGATTCTTTGACATATCACAGTTTATTCCATGTTTCAGCCACGAAAATAAGGTTGACACCTTAACCAGCCGCAGCGATGCCGACGTCCCCGGTTAAAACCCGCATCCCCCTCACCAGTTTCGGCCACCTGATCACGGAGGTGAAGGTAAGAGCCTCCCTGCGCGGATGTACCGATTAAAATCGTTCAACCGAACGCATTTAACGCATTTAGCGGGTGGAAACGTGTCAGACCGGGGAAACATAATGGATTTGAAAAGGCTGACTAGACGCAATCATCGCCTTTCGTCCCTAATCTCCAGCCCTGCAGCCTGCATCATCTCAGATTGAGCACCGTTCTCCCCTATACCTGCCCCACGGGTGAATACGTGAAGTGCTAAGCCGTGGGATTATGTTCACGTGGAAGACGTTTTCTGCAGAGAATTGTTTAATTCCCTCCTCTAACACACACACACCCTTCCCAGAGAAACATACACAGGGTGAACTGCATGACCTGGGGGACTAAATGTAGTTGTTTTCGTCGGGATGTGATGAAGCTGAGTGATTCAGCTTGGAAAAAATCAGCATTCATTCATTAATCCAGTTCACTTTCTCATTCACAGAAACATACAACACCCCCCCCCATTTACACATCATGTGGAAACAAACATTATTCACCCTCTTACTCACATCCTGCAGAAACATGCAGCATTCATACATTCACCCTCACATTCACATGCTCTGTCGCGACTTATATTATTCACCAAGTCATTCATGTCATGCAGAAACACACTTTTCCCCCCCTTTCCCCCACATTGTTTAGAAACATACATTTTCACCCTCTCATTGGCACATAGAGACATGCAGCAATCACCCTTTCATTCACAAGCCCTATAGCGACATAGCATATTCACCTTGTCATTTATGTCATGCAGAGATATACATTCACACATTAATGACATGTCCTATAGAAATGTGCATTATTTACCCTCTCATTCGTGTCCCATGTTGAGACACACAATGTTCACCCTCTCATTCACATGCCTTCTACAGACACACATTATTCAACCCCTTATTCACACACGTAGCAAAAAAATATTTAGTCAGCCAACAATTGTGTAAGTTCTCCCTCTGAAAAAGGTGAGAGAGGCTTCTAGTTTTCATCAAAGGTTCACTTCACCTGTGAGAGACAGAATGGGGGAAAGAATCCAAGAAATCACATTGTAGGATTTTTTTAATGAATTCATAGGTAAATTCCTCTGTAAAATAAGCATTTGGTCGCCAACAACCAAGCAAGAGTTCTGTCTCCCACAGACCCGTAACTTCTTCTTTAAGAGGCTCCTCTGTCCTCCTCACAGTACTTGTATCCATAGCACCTGTTTGAACTGGTTATCAGAATAAAAGACACCAGTCCACAATCGCATACGACAGTCACACTCCAAACTCCTCCGTGGGCAAGACTAAAGAGCTGTCAAAGGACTCCAGAAACCCAATAGTAGACCTGCACCAGCTGGGAAGACTGAAGAAATCAACTCTGAGAGTAATTATTAGAAAATGGAAGACATACCAGACCACTGATAATCTCTCTCCATCTGAGGCTCCATGCAAGATCTCACCTCATGGGGTCAAAATGGTCGCAAGAACAGTGAGCAAACATCCCAGAACCCCAATGGAGGACCGAGCGACTGACCTGCAGAGAGCTGGGACCAAAGTAGAGATGAAATGAGAACAACTTTATTTATCCCGAAGGAAATTGTTGTGCCAGAGTTTCAAGTAAAAACACAACAGTAATAGATAATAGTAGGAAGGAGGAAGAATAAGAAATACAATGAAATATAAATTGTCTTAACTGTTAACTACAAAGATTTGATTAGCAAAGGCTACCATCAGTAACACACGACGCCGCTAGGGACTCAAATCCCTGAAGTTTGCTAGATAGTGTGTGGATGATCCAGAAGAGGATTGGGAGAACATCCTTTGGTTAGATGAAACCAAAATAGAAGTTTTTTGGTAAAAAAAAAAACAACTCATCTTGTTGCGTTTTGAGGAGAAAGAATGTTGAGTTGCATCCAAATAACACCACACCCACTATGAAGCACGGCGGTGGAAACATCACGCTTTGGGGTTTTTTTTTTCTGCAAAGGGACCGGGACGACCGATCCGTGAAAAGTAAAGAATGAACGGGGTCGTATATCGTGAGATTTTGAGTGAAAACCTCCTTCCATCAGCAAGATGAATCACTGAAGATGAATCTCGGCTGGGTCTTTTAGCGGGATGATGATCCCAAACGCTGCCCAGGCAACAAAAGAGCGGCTTTGTAAGAAGCGTTTCAAGGTCCCGGAGTGGCCAAGCCAGTCTGCAGATCTAGACATAGGCAATCTTTGGAGGGAATCGAAAGTCGTTGCCCAGCGACAGCCCCAGAACGTCACTGCGCTGGAGGAAATCTGCATGGAGGAATTGGACAAAATAACAGCAACGCCGTGTGCAAACATTGTGAAGACTTACAGATAATATTGTACCTGATATTGCCAACAAATGTTATACAGGACTGTCTCAGAAAATTAGAATATTTTGATTAAGTTCTTTATCTTCTGTAATGCAGCTACAAAAACAAAAATGTCATACATTCTGGACTCATTACAAATCAACTGAAATATTGCAAGTCTTTTATTATTTTAATATTACTGATAATGGCTTACATATTAGAAAGCTCAAAAATCCTATCTCAAAATATTAGAATATCATGAAAAATTATTTTTTGTTTTTGTAATTGCATTACAGGAGATAAAGAACTTAATCACAATATTCTAATTTTCTGAGACAGTGCTGTATAAACAAGGTATTTAGATGAACTTTTGTTCTTGACCAAATACTTATTTTCCACCTTCATTCACAAATAAATTCTTTAAAAATCAGACTATAATTTTCTGGATTTTTCTTTTTTTTTTTTTCATTCTGTCTCCCATTCGTGGAATTTTTTTTCTGTTTTGTGCGGCTCTATTTGTATTCATATTTATTTCCCTTTTTTTGACATTATGACTTACGTTACTGTGACAAAGGAATTTCCCCAAAGGGGATCAATAAAGTTTACCTTTGTCTCTGTTGAAGTACCTGTGTTGAAAAATCTCTCTCATCTTTAAAATTGGAGAACTTGCACAATTTTAGGCTGACTAAATATTTTTTTTACCCCTCTCATTCACAAGTATATAGAAACACATTATTCACCCTGTCATTCATGTCACACGGAAACATGCATGTGAGCTCCTGATAGAAAACGCCAAAAATGTGTTGCTCGCTTTTAAAAACTAATTGTCTTGTTTTGGAAACGGTCAGATTTGTGACATCGGTTTCAATTTTCCGAAACGGTGGAGGGAACACGCTCTGAGTGAGTTATAGAGAACCTTTATCATCTGTCAGACAGGCACGCATTTCAAGTGTGTACTTTCATACCCGGTGTGTGTGTCACACAAGGCCCAAGTGTTATTTCCTTGTCTCAGGTGACAGCTGGAGGCATTTGACTGGTTTAAAAAAAAAAAAAAAAAGGGAAGTGAATTCACTGGTTGAAAAAAAACAACACCGCAATATTATCCTGTAACGTTTTTTGTTTTTTTTTATCAAAGTTCCTTGTAAATTTCACTTCCTTTCTACCCTTGGAAGTAACAGCTAAATCAGGAGGTGGAATGGCGTGGCCACGTGCGAAAATGAGGAAACTCAAAATTCGCCATTTGCGCTGTCAGGCTTATGTCATCGCCATGGTTTCACCCGTAATAATGAGTCACATCACAATGGTTGAAGTCTGGTTTACAAATTTGCGTTTCCTCTTCCCTTTCAACAAATTCCTAACCATTTCAGATAATCTCCCCCGGTTTTGAAGAAACGAGCCTTAATTTTCTGTGGTCAAATTGCCCTATGAAGCGCTCAGTATCACTTTTAAAAGCAGAACCAAATCTCTGCGTAAATAACCTCCATTGCTTTCTGGCAATAATCTTGATTTCTTTTTTCGCAAGAATTTCTCTAATTCTTTGTAAATTCACACTTGCAAAACACTGGGGAAATAACCGGGCAAGACTCCCGTGGGATAATAAACACACTGCCGGCGAGGAGGAATAATCTTAAACACAAAGAAGTCAAGGAGAATTTACTGTAAACCGAAAGCAAAACTCTGAAGAGATCATATTGAAAGTTGTCGACCTGCTGTGATGAAGCGAGGAGGGGAAGATGCAGCCGTTCCTCGACTTAGGAGCGTAATTGGTTTTGTTACCGAGCTCGGAACACAATTTGCTCGTCTACCAAATTAAATTTCCTTGTTAAAATGAATTGAAACTGGCTTTGCCGCGCTTCGTAGCTTAACTTGAACGCCGCCGCTCCTTTTAAAAGGTTTCTTCCGACGCCTCGTCCGTCGATGTTCCTGCGTCCGCCGCCTACAACACCTTCTCCGTCTTTTCACGTACGTGACTCGCGCATGCCTTTCCGGGATCTGCGCTAGCTAGCGGCACATCTGGACGTCTTTAAACGCCACTTTTCGGACAGCGTCGGTGTTAAAAGTTAGCTCCTAACTCGAGATCTCACAGCGGGAACGTCGGAAAACTCAGACACGTTGAAAGTTCAGCCCTTCGCGCTGGAAAGCTGATGAGCCCGAGTAGACGCGGCGCCGTGTCTGATGACCCCGTGAACTTTTGGTCGTTATTTACAAGCCCATATCCCTCACAGCTGTGCTCACCAGGTTCCTTTCTAAAACAGTCCAGTGCTTAAATGACAACCTGGTGCAGTTTCAGTTCCTTAATCCAAGATAACTTGAATAATGACATTTAAGAATCGAGCGCTGTTGCCACGACCAGGAGATTTCGACTGAAATTCCCCAGGAGGACTGAGAACTTCCACAAACAGACCTTGAAAATCACTGTGTTTCTGCTGTTCTTTCTGGTCTTTCCAGCACTCGCACTCAGCATTTCCTTCACTAACGCTAGCGCTAATGCTAGCGCGACCTCCAGCCAGCTGTCTCTCATTCATCCGAGCGAACAAAAAAAAGCCCTTTGTTAGCGGCGTCGCCCATTAGCCGTCTTTAGCGCATCTTTGCTCCTCAGGATTGTAGCGATGGTTGACTCGGCCATGTCGTAGTGCTTTGCGAGATCCGTAACCCGACTAGCCTTTTGAAGAGCCGTGACGACGGCTTGCTTGCTGGATACACCGAAAAAAATCCTAACAGCAGAATGCAATGATGAACTGTGTAAGCGATGCGTAGTAGCACGCGTGACGGCTGCTACGTTACAACGTAAAAAGACTGTGACTTTGTTTGTTTTTGCATTCATGCGTGGATGTTTGTCGGCAAGTGGATTCAAATTTGATCACAAACTCTGATCGTAGGGGACGTACTATTAATAGAATGCTCTCGAACACACACACACACACACATGCCTGGGACAGAGAAGGTGTGTGTGCGTGCATCTCGGCACTCCTGCGCCCTCAGGCCCGATCGATCTCACCCCCGAGCAGGGATATCTTCACACCAGAAAATCCAGCTTTGTCACGCACAGCCATACGCCGTCGTGACGGCGGGGAACAGACCGTTCCATCTCTGCACTCGTGCCGTCACGCACAATTTCTTTTGCGTACCGATGACAAAACTGGGCGGAGGTGCTTGGATTTTTGTTACGCTCCTTTACAAAAGCCATTGACAGGTCCCTTCAGTGGCAAAATTGTGCCGTGGAGGAGAAAGGGAGCGTTTGTTGTGCTCCGGCATCGGGCCGGTCCAATGTGTCGCGGGGGTGACGGAGACGGTCCCGTTTAATCTCTTTATACATCTTTAACATTTTTTACACTTTAATATCCTCAGTGGCAGGATGCTGTTTAAAGGTTATTGAAACGTTCATTTAATACTTCATAACTTTTTATGTCATTGTTTGTGTTTGTCAATTATGTGTCCCCCCCCCCACGTGGAAATGGTGCTGTCCGCCTCCTATATGTAGGTCCGTCTGCACCAGGGGACGCCAAGCTTTACCACCAAAAAGAGTCTTTTAGAGCCGTTTCCCAACAGTAAAGAAAACACCGGGAGCCATAAGACCCTGATTGAATTTAAAATAAATTATAACATATAATTTATTTTATTTTTTTGCCTTTTATGCTATGAATAAACAAAATATGAGATGCATGTTTTTTTAAATCAATGAGCAACTTCAGAGAAAACAAAATGACATTTCCGCATGCAACAAAAATTTTGAACTCTGAAAAAAAGGCGTTGGGTTGAAGGTTCTTTTAATTAAAATACTCCATGTCGAATTGAGTCTTTCTTGTATTTAAAAAAAAAAAATTGAAAATAAAAGTGATCCACCAGCAGCAGCATGTGCAACAATAATATTATCAAACTAATTTTCACCGAGGGCCACATGTGATGGTAACAATATAAACTTAATGTAATTTAAAATATATTTAACTCCTCAAGGCACTGCTTCTCAAATAGTGGGGCATTATAGTATTAGCTCTTCGGTGTTGTTTCTTTTTGTTTGGCACCAAGCAAGCGCACAAACAGGGCCGAGCAGGAAATATAAAGAACAGCGAACAAGCCCTCGAGAGACGAGCACAGAAAAATATTTAGATAAGAAGGTGGTGAGAGATAAAGATAATGAGACGGAAAGCCAGCGGACGCCATGAAGCCAAATCCATGAACTTCAAGACGTTACACACCATCGCGCTAATAATAGTTTCTTTCTGCGAAAACGTGCTTAATATTGGAAAGCTACAATAAACGCTAATAAAGTTATTCCTTGTTGCAAGTCGATCTATATTTCTTTAATGTTAATAAGGATGCGCAGTTGTTCCGAGGTGCACGTACATCAGTTTTATAGATAAACGATTTCTGCTCGCCCGTGGCGTCACGGCAACAAACGCCCTCCGGAACCTCCATGGGTCCGACTTACTGTACTTTCTCTTTTCTTATCTTCCGAAGAGGCAGCTTTTTGGCGCCAAAGCCCCGACGCCGGAGGAGCTGACTGGCTTGAGGAGACACTTCAACAGCTACACGCTGCAGGGTCGCCGAAACGTACATTCATTTATTCTCCCTTTTGTTTTGGTTTTGGTTCCCAAGAAGGAGCCCCTGACCCTGTGCTTCTGCTCCCCTTGCAGTGCGTCCTGGCCACGTACGCCATCTTGGCCGTGACGGCGACGGCGGCCTATTTTGCTCGCGGCGAAAAGGAACGTGGCAAGCAGACCTGCGAGCTTTGAACAGATATAACTTTACACTCCTGAATTCTTGAATGGTTGTTGAAGGCGGGCGTGGAGATGTTTGCCCACAGGGTGTCACTGCACCGCCGCAGGAATAACAGATTAAACACCGCTTTCATTTTTACTTTGACGTCTCGCCAGATGATAAGCTGGGAGTCTGACGGAACGGATATTTCCCATTTATTTAAAGTATTAAACACTTGAGTCAGTCGTCTCTCCTTTTGTATTTCTTTGATATCCACTCCTTTCCGTTATGTTCTCAGCCCCTCCCTAATTCCAAATTATTGTAGTCTGTTATGACTCAATCGGCTTTTACGTCCTGTCTTTTTCCCAGAATTTCAGTCTGGGAATGCCAGTCATCAAGCGGAGCGGACCTTTTCCTCGAATCCTCGTTGTTTACCGACTCTCCCCGGGGTGGTTCGGGTGGCTGACATCATGCCGATTCCTCGGCACATGTCCATCTAACCCCCTGTCCTCCACCCGTAGACCTCCGGACCTCCTTCTACCTAGATCTTAACACCCCTTCCTTGGTCCACGACCAAACCGTCTCAGTCTCAAACTTTTTCTGTTGGAACATCTCAGCTGCACAGCGGTGGGAGCCGTCACTTGGGTAGAACAATGGTATGGTGCTTAAAGCTGCATAAAAGTAATAATAGTGACTGGTTGGTGCTCATACTGCTTTTATAGTATTGTTATTATATTATCAACATTATACAAAATGCACTCCCTCAATAATAAAGATAGTAATGATGATAATTATTATTTCTAGTAGCGCAAGTACAAGTATTTTACTGTAAAAAGAAGAAAAGAAAAGAATTTGTCACAGGGGTGCAAGACATGTATGACCGAGGCAAAGCGATGACAGACAGTTTGGGTAGGAACGCCCTTCTGTTCATGTCCAAACCATGGTGAAGATCTGGGTATAAGGTTGCTGAAGGTGGAGCTGGCAGGGAAGAGGTATAAAGGAAGACCTAAAATAAGATTTATGGGTGTGGTGAGAGAGAATGTGAAGTTAGTTTGTTTTAAATAGGGGGATACAGACAACAAGATTAGCTGCAGAGTTGATTCAAAAATACTTCGGCTTCTGCTCCTACTTCTCGGTAAGTTTCCTCCGGGGATCTGCAGATGTTCTGCAGGAGCCTCGGTGGCTCCTCTGCTCTTCAGCTTTCCTGGCGGTCAGCAGCTCCACGTGATTTCAAATAAACTCCCAACACGAAAGTGAAAGTAATCGCGTGGACCCGCCCTCCTCAACCGTCTCATTTAAAGTGCCTCCCTTGGACGCGGATCGGCTAGAACACCGATCCACCGACCGACCGACCGACCGCTCTCTCTTCATTCAAAGTAAGACCACCGCATCACACGCACGCCGACGTGCCCGTTTGTCGGTTCGAAACCTAAAAACGCACGTTTTTTCCCTCCTCCCCTTTTATGTCATCTGTTGTATTCTGCTTCCAACGCCGCTCCGATTCGGTAAAGCAATGGGGAACCGTGTTTTGCACTGAAATTGTCCCTGCAAGTGTGGTGTGTGTGTGTGTGTGTGTGTGTGTGTGTGTGTGTGTGTGTGTTGGGGTGAGGGGGCGCTAATGAGCCAATCGGATGGATTTATTTCTTCTAGTGGAAATGATTTGGTGGCAGCTGGGGAGGCTTTTTTTTTTCCAGTTGAGGTGAAAATGTCTTAAAGGTGAGAAAGTCACGTCCAGCTGCCACCAGAAATGTTTTGACAGGAATGAACTGGACGGCCTGAGGATGTTTAGTTTGCTTCTGAACACACACACACACACACACAGACTAACAACAGTCTTGTGTTTCTCCTTATCTTATCGCTTTCGCTTTTCAGTTGAAGGACAGTTAAAACGGTAATTCTCGGTTTTGCCTGGAAATTCCTGTCGATCTTTCACGCGTCGCCCGACGACGATGTTATTGACGTGAACCGTGAACGCTCACCTTCCACCCACCGCGTACATTCCCCCCCTTCCAGTTCTTGGAAATGCAGAGGACGGCGTGTACAAGGAAAAGCGTGCAGAGCTCCTTTCAGGTATGCTCAGGTGTTTTCAAGCAAGGCGAGCCGGCGTCGGGTCACGGCCTTAATAACGGCGCGCGATTGAATAAAGGCCTTTTGTCTTTCTGCTCGTGACGCCGCGACTGGATCATCGTCACGCCTTCCGAAGGATTCTTCACTTTACGGCTCAGCTTCTTTCGTCAGCGTCGTCGCTGTTGTTTCTTTCTTGTTTTGCACAACGCTTCGACGGAAAGGGCTCTATCGACACCTTTCTTGTTATTTCCATTTGCGTGAACGTCCATATTTCATCGTAATCGATTGGAAAATACACCGCTCAAAAAAATAAAGGGAACGCTTAAAAAACACATCCTAGATCTAAATGAATGAAATATTCTTATGAAATACTTTGCTCTTTACACAGTTGAATGTGCTGACAACAAAATCACACCAAAATAATCAATGGAAATCAATTGTATCAACCCATGGAGGTCTGGATTAGGAATCACACTCAAAATGAAAGTGTAAAAACAAACTCCACTTTGATGTAATGTCCTTAAAACAAGTCAAAATGAATCTGTGTTGCTTCCTGAGTGGACACTATGATTTCACGGAAGTGTGATTGACTTGGGAGTTACATTGTGTTGTTCAAGTGTTCCCTTTATTTTTTTGAGCAGTATATTTTCCTTCGAAATGAGTTGTTATGATATTCCCCCCAAATGTTTGTGTTTCCTCCCGGCTTCATCATATTTTGCTAGATTTCAACTTTTCGCTGATTTTTAAGAAAGTCCTTCCTCCCCTTTCTTCGTCATTTTCCGAGAATCGGTAAAGAAATGACCTCAACCAGCATTAAAGTGACGGAAAGACACGAAAAAAAGGGGCGTCGTCCCGGTGAATCTTCGGCTAAAATTTGTGTTTCGCTTTCTTCTAGCGATGGTCAGATGAGCGTAAACCAGACTCGACGGTTCTCGATCGCCAGTTGCATAAAGTTCTGGTCGATGTCGGAGGGGATGGCGTGATCAGCGAGGGATGCCGATGGAAACGCTAATGGAATATGCGTTACGGACGAGAGGAAGAAAAGCTGGACGATGGACAAGTTCCCCTCGGTAGTATGGTTAGCGGCACTTTTAGTCCAGCCGATGTCGTGAGGCAGAAGACGCAGAACAAGAAGCAAACCGCAGAGGCGTCGGCCGAAGACTCCCAATCGGCCGATCTGCGACTATCGGAGGGGGAAACGCTGAAGAAGACGGAGTTAGAACTGTGGCAGAGGAAGAGCCATTCCTTTTATCAGTGGTTGGATGAGGAAGACAGTTGGTATCAGGTCAGTTCACGAAATAGCAGAACCGTTTCCATGACGCACCAAGAGCAGCTTTAGTTTTCACTTTCACATTGAGACTCCATTTCCATGAAGATAAGTTTTGCTCTTGTGCGACGAGGAGAAAGTGAAACCGAGATGATAATAAAACCAGTTTATGGAGAAGTAGAAGGTTTTACGCGAACAGGATTGATTTCGCGAAGTCGCCATAAATGCTGCTGTTCCAGTTCACTTTTTTTTTTTCCCCTTTTCGTTGCCTTTTGTTTTGTTGAAAGGGAGCTTGAGGGTTCTTCACAGGATCCTCCTTGTTCCCAGGATCGCTCTCTTCTAGGAAGAGATGTTTGACGTTCTTGCTACGATCTGCAAGAGTCATCCTCCCAGCTTGGGGATGCCGTGCATCGACAACAATCAGCAACACCATTCGGTGGTCGACAATTTAGGGCACTCCTTCAGGACTGGGAAGTCCAGAAGTACAGCCTGATGCATTGATGCTGACGCTCGGAGGCTTCGACAAGATCTCAACGTGGCTTTGGAAGCAACGCTGGAGGCCGACGCGAAGCCAGTTCCCGACGTGAGTGTCAGAAAACCAAAGAGATGGCGGAGTCCCAGCTACCGCTCCGCATCGGCCCAAGTCCCCTCAGCCAGATCGTGGCCGAGAGTAGCTTCGGATAGCGACTCCGAAGTGGGACAAGAGTCAGACGCCTCTTCTACGCTGGTGACACCAAGCCGTGACTCCCGGGTTCACCTCGCCAGGGTTTGACATCGGGACGAGTGTGGACGGATGCTGGGCAGAAGAGGGCAAGATGATCGCCATTGAAGGGACTGGACTATCTGAAGACGCAAATGTACGTGCCAGCTCCAAATACTCGCGGATCTCGCAGGTACATGGCGACCATGAGGAGGCTGCGTGGAGGTCAGACACAGCCAGGTACCGTCAGAGGACCATGAAGTTCCTGAACAGTCGTACAACCCCGGAGATATGGCCGGAAGACTCCTCCTCCTCAACCCGAGTTGAGATCAAGTGGGACTTCCGGTTCCAGGTGGACAAACCAACCAGACACAGTGGTGGTAGACAAGCAGCAGGAGACGGTGGTGGACGTAGCCATGCCAGGTGGCAGCAACATCGGGAAGCAAGAGCAGGAGAAGCTTGGAGAACTACCAGGACCTGTGGGAGGAGTTGGAGAAGATGTAGAGCTTGAAGGCAAACGTGGTCCCAGTAATGAAGTTGGAGGCGTAAACCCCCCCCCTTCACCCCAAGCTGGTAGAACATCTGAGATCTGTCTGGAAGAGCGCAGTCCTGGGAACATGTAGGATCCTGATACAGATCCATCTCTAAAGCTCCCTTCGGAGTCTTCTTTCTCATTGACGCGCGAAACCTTTATCGTTTCTTACGATTGTCTTTCTCCATTGCAGACTGGGGCGGAAGACAGCTTCTCCATCTTACCAACGCACATTCGTCCCTTCCGTAGCCATGAAGAATACAAACTGGTTCAGCAAACCTTCGAGCAGCTACTGCACAGCTCTTATTACTGGGGCTCCATCTCGATGGATAAAGCGCACAAGATGCTGTCAGACACTCCTCAGGGGACCTTCCTCGTCAGGTAGTCCACCCGTCCCATGTTGCTGTTTTGGTTTCAGTTGTAATTTTTTGGACTATAGGGCGCACCTGAATATAAGCCGCACCCACTAAATTTGAAAAAAAAAAAAAAAAAAAAAAAAAAAAAATCATAATAAAATAAAATAGATACTAGATAATATATATGTAAATAAATAAATCATATATTTGAAATAATTTAAAAAAAATCATATATGGGCCGCACTTGTTGCATTTGTAGCATGAGCTATTTACACAGAAACATTTTTTCAAGTTAATCAAATACGTACCGTCATTTTTTTTTTTTTTTTAACAGTGCCTGTAATACAGCACGTCTGGTTAAACAAATAAAAAATACAGGACATCCCATAATTTCCGAAGTATTGAGGGCAAATCAATATAAGCCGCATTGGCCTGCTGATCGCTATCTTGGTCTCCATCCTGCAAACTAAAACCATTACAGTCGTCTTCTTCTGTTTTAGAATTTCACAGTAATTTCATCCACCCGATGTGACGAGGCTAAACGTTTTGGCCGCATGAACCTCGTCAGTCCCCCCAAAAAATCCATAAATTAGCCACATTGTTGTTTAAGCCGTGGTGTAAAAAAGTGGTGGCTTAGAGTCCAGAAATTACGGTATACCTGGAAAAAAGTCAGATTAAAAGCCCCAAACGAGCTCACCGTCTCCACATATTTATATAGTCATAAGTGTAATGACATGTTTAAGCATTTTATGAACCCTTGGGAGGAAAAGCTGTGCAGAATGAATAAAGTGACGTTTTTATTTTCGCCGGATCTTGCAGAGACAGCTGCCAGCCGAATGTTTTTTTCACGCTGACCTACCAGAGGGAGGACGGTCCCACCAGCGTCCGCATCCATCTGAACAACTTGCGTTTCAACCTGTGCGGCAGCGAAAAGAGTTTCCCTACCCTCTTCTCCCTGCTGGGGTTCTACAGCGGCTACAAGGGCAAACTGAAGTTGCCGTACCGCAGGCAGCGTCCGGAGGACCTGAAGCAGCTCTGCAGGCGAGCTATGATCGGGAGCTATGGAGCCCAGAGTATCCACACCTTGCCCGGCCTCAGCGGGGAAGTCAGAGACTTTGTCCACGCGTACCCGTACCAGCTATGACCACGCGTTGGTTTATTCTGTATATTTAAAATCGCTAACTTTTGTGTTTGTAATCTCTCTGCCTTTTACCGAGTGTTAATCTAATATTTATCACAATGTACAAAGACATGGGATTTTTTTTTTTTCATCACAGGAAAAGTTAAGCGCAGTTGTGTAGATGGTGTACTTGCCAGTTGTGTATTAAATGTAATGTTTCTTTTAAATCCTCTGGTGGTTTATTTCCCCCCACCAGGGGGCAGAGTGGTGTCATCAGAGGGGCTCCAGAAGGGCCAGCGTGGAAATCCCCGGCAGCGGCCATGTTTACGTACCGCTTGTTGAACGTGTTCTCTGGCCTCCAGAGATTCATGATGGCGATTTGTGATGTTTGGTAGCGAGGGATGTGTTAGCGGACGCGGCGGTTGGAAGCGAGAAGGTTCACGGCTCAATCCGATTGGATGTTCTCTTCACGTCCGGCTTCATCCCGTCGTCCAGACGGTTGTCGGTTGGAGACGCGACGTTGATGCAGTGTGAATGAAAGGGTGAACCAACGGCTGTACGGCTCTAGATCAGGGGGTCGGTTTCACATGGAAAGCCATAAAAATCAAATATATCTAAATATATGTCATCAAGAGCAGTATATTTGATATACCGATGGCTGTAATGCAAAACCTCCCAAATTTTTCGATTTTGTGTTTTTGCATTGAACGGTGACAAATGGGGTGATTCCACATTTTCAGTCTGTCTGCAAGATAATCCTGCCTTTTCTTTTGACATAAATGTCACATGATAAAACTCCAATGTGCACAATAAGCAGAAAAAAATGAGGAAAAAAACACTTATCTGTATTGTCAGTGGTAAAAATACATGCTACGTATGTTTAAATTATAACATAGAAATATAGTCTGTGAACAATAGAATTTTCTTGAATATCTTTAACAAAGACCATACTATAATGAAATGAAACGCTTTTTTAATTTCCTTAAAAAGTGTTTTTATCAGATAGGAGGTTTTGCATTACAGCCATCGATATTATACATTAGATATGTCAAACTTTGGTGCCGCATGGATTTGTTCCAAGTACCGCTTTATATTTGACCGTTTCATCGATGTAATTTCATCATAGTACATGAGACATACCGCAGATCCAAATGCAAATCATCATCTTTTTTGACCCGGATAAAGTAGCTGGCTATCTGATAAAATTAAAGCGGAAGCCATCTTCAAAACCAATTTCTGTATTCCGTAATTTCTGGACTATTGAGCGCACCTCAATATAAGCCGCACCGGCTAGCCGATCGCTATCTTGGGCTTCCTCCTGCGCACCAAAACCGAAAAAGTCGTCTTCTTCAGTGTCGGAGTTGACCAGACTCGGTCATTTCATCGGTCCAATGTGACGAGGATAAATGTTTTAGCGGCGTGAAGCTCATTAGCACCCCCCCCCCCCAAAAAAAAAATCCATATATTAGCCGCACCGTTGTTTAAGTGAAAAAAGTCACGGCTTATCGTCCGGAAATTACGGTACCTTAAAATGACACAGTATTATGAAGAAATATCACAAGTATTTTAAAATGAGTTCCAAACTGATTTTTTCTTTTTCAACTCAAAATTGTCCAGGAACCATATGCCGTCACTGGAAGAGCCATATATGGATGAATGATGAGTGATGAATGAAAGAGTGGATAGTTTTCGTCTCGATAGGATGTGAATGAACAGGTGAATGATTGTTCATATGACGAATGAATGAGAGGGTGAATAGTTTTAAGAATAAGATAAGAATAAGAATGAGAACAACTTTATTTATCCCGAAAGAAATTGCTGTGCCAGAGTTACATGAAAAATATAACAATAATAAATAGTAATAGAAAATTGTATAAAAACCAAAAAAAAAAAAACGGGAGAATAAGAAAAACAAATAAACTAATAACCTATAAAGTGTCTTAAGTACCAAGTGAAAGATAAGGAGTGCACAAGAGTATGAAAAAATATTGTACATGTAGCTGTTATAAAATACTTTACAGTTATGAACATATATACAGATAAATTATCACAATTTAAATCATTACAATTTACAGTAAGTGGGTGAGGTTTCTTTTTTTGTCTCTATAGGATGTGTGTAAGAACGGGCGAATGATTGTTTATATGGTGAATTAATGAAAGAGTGAATGGTTGTTTATATAACGAGTGAATGAGAGGATGAATGGTTGTATGTTTCTATATGTTTCCCTGTGATTGGTCCAGGGAGAACCCCGTTCGCCTCTCGGCCAATCACAGCTGGGTTTGAATCCAGACTCCTCCCCCAACGACCCTGAGGGCGGGAAAAGTGCTACAGATAATGAATGGATGGATGGATGGATGGATGGATGGATGGATGGATGGATGGATGGATGGATAAATGAGTGGATGGATGGATGGATGGATGGATGGATGGATGGATGGATG